>NC_045547.1:76483825-76678067 GCF_009769535.1 Thamnophis elegans
ATGTGTGCCCGTGTGCGCACTGGAGTGCCAAAAACCCGAAGACTAGCTGGTCAGCGGGTGCATTCCTGTTTTTTGGGCCGTTTCCCCCCCTTCCTGAACCTCCGCATGGCCCCTGCACTTACCTCACATCCAAAATTGGTCGCATGGAGACTCTTGGGAGGGGTGGGGGCAGGGTGGGCGCGGCCAGCCAGGGGTGGGATTTGGAGGCTCTCTGAACCAGAGATGTTAGCATCTGTTAGCAACAGATTCTCCCGAACTCGTAGTTTGTCTAATGTGACGTCTTCAAGGAAAGAAGTTCAGAGGGCCCCAAGGGCCTCTCATTTCAACTCTGAGCTACAAGTATTCTCCTTTATTGGTTCAAGAGACGTGGAATGGTTTAGGCAAGATTGCCAACATCTCCTTCTTTCAGATTCTTGGTCTGAATGAACGAGTCTCCCCACCCACCCCCCACAAAGCATATACATCGCACAGTTTAGCGTTAGCTAGATTTGGAAGAGAAAATCCAGCTCTCCATAATGCCACCCTGACACAAGAATAAGTCCAATTCTATCACTCCGCTGATTGCCTTATATGGTAAAAAAAAACAACACCAATACATTTCGTCTAGACTTTTTTTTTTAACAAACAAATGGCGCTGTAAGAAAATATACTTTCATTGTCCTAAAATATTTCATTGTTCTATAAGAATAGAAATGTGTTAGGGGAGGGGGGGGAAATGCCAGGGGGATTTAACAGCGTGTCTCTACATTTAAAGTAGTATGGCAAGTCATCAAATTAGAGTAACTTGTTTGTAAATAGCAACCCAGCTTTCACAAAGTGGCTAAATATAGGACTGCCCAATGACTGGAATTAGTTGTGTAACCAAAACAATTCTAGCTGTTGTCCTCTGATGAACGATTTTGCAGTTAAGACTCTTTCAGAAGTCCATACAGTTATCAAATCCAGCGTCAGATCTGCAGGCCAGTAAATTTGAGCATAGTTTTCGGTTATTTCGTGCTGTCAATTCTCAACTCAACTTGAATATTCGTTCAACTCCAAGCCAGGGAAAATAAATGTTCCTTCCTTATGAAGGACTCCTAGCATCAAGACTGTGTGGCTTGTCCTGAAGATGTAGAAATTTCTCCTTTTTTTTTCCCACGGGAAAAAGTTCAGCTTCTCACTCCCCCATCGGCTGTCTAACTAGCAGGAACATTCCTGCCACATCACCCAATTTCTGGATTGTGTTCCCTGCTTACAATCCTTTTGCCCTCTACAAGTAGCTAAGTGTGTGGTAGAATTCTGAGGATCTGGTGCAGTGGTGAAATTCAATTTTTTTTTACTACCGGTTCTGTGGGCGTGGCTCAGTGGGCATGGTGTGGCTTGGTGAGCATGGCGTGGTAGGTGTGGCAGGGGAAGGATACTGCAAAATCCCCATTCCCACTCCACGGGAAGGATACTGCAAAATCTCCATTCCCACCCCACTCCAGAGGAAGGATACTGCAAAATCTCCATTCCCTCCCCACTCCAGGGGAAGGATACTGCAAAATCTCCATTCCCTCCCCACTCCAGGGGAAGGATACTGCAAAATCTCCGTTCCCTGCCCACTCCAGGAGAAGGATACTGCAAAATCTCCATTCCCTCCCCACTCCAGGGGAAGGATACTGCAAAATCTCCATTCCCATTCCACTCCAGGGGAAGGATACTGCAAAATCTCCATTCCCTCCCCACTCCAAGGGAAGGATACTGCAAAATCTCCATTCTCACCACACTCCAGGGGAAGGATATTGCAAAATCTCCATTCCCTCCCCACTCCAGTGGAAGGATACTGAAAAATCTCCATTCCCTCCCCACTCAAGGGGAAGGATACTGCAAAATCTCCATTCCCACCCCACTCCAGGGGAAGGATACTACAAAATCTCCATTCCCACTCCACTCTGGGGCCAGACAGAGGTGCCATTTGCCAGTTCTCCAAACTACTCAAAATTTCTGCTACCGGTTCTCCAAACCACTCAAAATTTCAACTACCAGTTCTCCAGAACCTGCTGGATTTCACCCCTGATCCGGTGGCGGGACAAGGTCCTCTCCAGAGCAGGCCTGCCATCAGTTCACACCCTGCTGATGGAAGCCCAGACACGCTGGGCAGGCCATGTTGCAAGGATGCCAGAAGACCGCATCCCTAAACAGCTCCTCCATGGTGAGCTGTCCCAAGGAAAGCGATCACACGAGGGACAAAGGAAGTGATACAAAGACATGTTGAAAGCCTCCTTCAAGTCCCTGGAGATCCCACCTCCTGGGAAACCCTGTCACAAGATCATTCAACATGACCCAGGCTGATCCACCAAGGCAGGCAGACATCAGAGGACAGAAGAACAACTGTAGTACAAGGGAAGCTGGCACATTTCCAGGCCAGACGGGCAAATGCTGCAACAGTGATGCCCACACGTGCTGCCCAACGTGGGGCGGAACATTTCGTGCCCATATAGGCCTTGCCAGCCACCCGCGGACACATCGTGGACAGCATACAACCTGTTAGATGTCAAGGTCCTCTTCGAACACGATGGACAGACACATCAAGTGTGTGGTGAAGACCAAGGCCTAGTACCAGAAGTTACTTTTGACACTTTCTTTTAAATGAGATAATTAGCATTTCAGGCGGCTGAAAATGCTAACCCTTCATGACCACAGCATTTTCCGCAGATGGAATAGTTGTCCTGATGAGAACCAGGACATTTTGAAGTTCACGGATTCATGGAAAACTTAACGTGTTCTTTCTTCTGCTCCCAACTGCTTGCTTGCTTAGCCCATTAAGTACGCTGTTTTTGTTTTAGGTGTTGTTGTTCTAAACTTTTATTTTAGGTCTATATTCCCTTCTAAACTCTTATTCTAGATATATATTCCCTTCTAATCTCTTATTCTAGGTATATATTCCCTTCTAAACTCTTATTCTAGGTATATATTCCCTTCTAAACTTTTATTTTAAGTATATATTCCCTTCTAAACTCTTATTTTAAGTATATATTCCCTTCTAAAATCTTATTTTAGGTATATATTCCCTTCTAAACTCTTATTTTAGGTATATATTCCCTTCTAAACTTTTATTTTAGGTATATATTCCCTTCTAAACTCTTATTTTAGGTATATATTCCCTTCTAAACTTTTATTTTAGGTATATATTCCCTTCTAAACTTTTATTTTAGGTATATATTCCCCTCTAAACTTTTATTTTAAGTATATATTCCCTTCTAAACTCTTATTTTAGGTATATATTCCCTTCTAAACTCTACACATACACGTACTATAGGCAGAAGGCAAACAATCAGCAAATCCCAGCAGGGAAGAACACATGACAAGAGAGAGATGCCCTAACAGGGCCTCTTATTATTATACAGGCTCTTAAAGGGACAACAGCCAAAAACCTTGCTGACTCATTCTCATCATTATATCAGTGCATCATTGCATCATCATAGCTGCTGGTCAGCTCTTAAATCACTACTCTGACAATTTTGATATAGCCTATGGGTTAATCAATAAACTAAACTAACTGACTTGTATTTATGACGGTTGCTGTTTCCCCCGGTCACTAAATGAACTGTCGCAAGCTGAGGGCTACTTGCAATAACAGAGCAGAGCAAATCATGTAAGGATAGATATGCGTGTAATATTTTACTTCAAAAAAGTTGCATTTCCTTAAATTGTCCTCAAATTCGGGACAAAACATTCTAACTGTACAGGCTCCTTCATAAGAAGCTAGGAGTACTACAATCTTACTCTGCATATAAGTGTCTTTTATTCTAATCTGAGAAACAATACAAAGTTTTACAATAGCAATAGCAATAGCAATAGCAGTGGACTTATATACCGCTTCATAGGCCTTTCAGGCCTCTCTAAGCGGTTTACAGAGAGTCAGCATATTGCCCCCAACAATCTGGGTCCTCATTTTACCCACCTCGGAAGGATGGAAGGCTGAGTCAACCCTGAGCCGGTGAGATTTGAACCGCTGACCTGCTGATCTAGCAGTAGCCTGCAGTGCTGCATTTAACCACTGCGCCACCTTGGCTCTACAAAAGTCTTCAGATACATTTTTCAAAAATATCCCCCTCTTATTTACAAGTTGAATTAATTTTTCCAATAATGCTAAGCCCCAGAAGCTCCTGTGACAACGAAAAGCTTTCTGAATTCGGTGAGAGTCAAGTTAGCCCAGGGGTTGGCAACTTTAAACACTCAAAGAGCCACAAAGGTCCTAACCGGAAGTCCCATTCCCCAACCATAGAGTCTCCTCCTAGCACGGCGTCCTTTTTCCTCTTCCTGTCCTAACTGAAAGCCCTATCAATTGTGGAGTCGACCGGAAAACTTGCCCCTTGCCATAGAGTTTCCTCCCGGCGCACCGTGCTTTCCCCCTCCTCCACTGGAAGTTCCTCACAAAATTGTGGTGCCAACCGATGACAGGGAGCCGCATCAGAGCAACATGCGGCTCCAGAGCCGCAGGTTGCCGACCCCTGAGTTAGCCTCATCTAATTCAGTCCTTGGCGGGAAGGTTGGTCTTATGGTCACAGAGGAGAAATAAAGTTAAAATGGATGTCCCAGAAATTAAAAGAAGGAACAATGAAAATATCAGAAATACCTTTTGCCTTCTAATTTAATCGTTTTCACCCAATGTAGAGGTGAGGGTGGGGGAAAGCCCCTTCCCTTATTTCAAAATCTACCATCTGGATGAAATACCATTTGTTGATCACCACTGAAGAATTTGAAAATTTGGAAAAGATTGGTCTTGAATTACTTGAATAAGGATTATTCTCTATACTATTCATGTTGTCTTGTATTTTTTGTTGTGAATTGCACCAGTAGAGGCTAAACCAATTTTGTTGTATACATGATGTACAATGACAATAAAGGCTATTATTATTGTTGTTGTTGTTGTTGTAGTAGTTGTTGATACCCATTTTTTGTTTGTTTCATAGTATTAGAAAGCCTGAGGGATGCGGTGGCTCATTGGCTAAGACGCGGAGCTTGTTGATCGGAAAGGTCGGCAGTTCGGCGGTTCGAATCCCTAGCCCCACGTAACAGAGTGAGCTCCCGTTACTTGTCCCAGCTTCTGCCAACCTAGCAGTTCGAAAGCAAGTAGAAAAATAGGGACCATCTTTGGTGGGACGGTAACAGCGTTCCGTGTGCATTCGGCATTTAGTCATGCCGGCCACATGACCACGGAGACTTCTTCGGACAGCGCTGGCTCTTTGGCTTTGAAACAGGGATGAGCACTGCCCCCTAGAGTCAGGAACAACTAGCACATACATGCTAATGGAACCTTGGCCTTTACCTTATTAGAAAGCCTTGTTTGGACCACCAGGATAAAAGTATTACTCAGCACAGAAATCCAAGTTCAAGTAAGCTTGAAAGAGGTTGTCCCACTTGTAAGCTCACTCCTTTCTGCAATCCACGTTCTGCTGTCTTGCTGTTAAGAAGTTCAACGACAGTGAAACATCCAGTTATGTTTAATATAAACCAGTGATGTTAATCCTAAGCTTAAGAACTGATGCACAAAAACTTGTAACTAAACAACATGCTTGATGAAATGGAGGAAAGTTGCTCTTTTTTCTTCTCCTGCTTTGTTTTGTATGTGTTGTTTTGTTTAAAAAGAATAAAAATATATCTAAAAACAAAGTTTTTTTTTTCTGATATGCAATCAGAATCTATTTTTGTGTGACTTTGAATTTGAATTTGAAAGTTTATTTATAGGCCGCCCTTTTCCCTGGGGGGGACTCAGGGCGGCTTACAACTCATGGGGAAGGGGATACAAACAATGACACATAAGAACAATACATAATTAAAAAGAACACAACATTCATACCATTCGGGTGGGGGTGAGTTAAATCTTTAGCCCCAGGCCTGACGGGATGGCCAGATTTTAAGGGCTGTGCGGAAGGTCTGGAGGGTGGTGAGGGTACGAATCTCCATGGGGAGATCGTTCCAAAGGGTCGGAGCTACTACCGAGAAGGCTCTCCTCCGCGTAGTTGCCAGTCGACACTGACTGGCAGATGGGACTTTGACCCACAATTCCATGTCCACACTGAAATAAGGGGGGGGGACATCATTTTCTTCCACATGTTTGTTTTTATTTTTCCAAGAATTGGAAGCACTTCTTCCATAACTCATCCTTTCCCCCAAAGCTCGCCGAGCCCTTCATACGAATTATTATCTTGTTCCTTTTGGTCACTTTTTCCAAATCTCTTCCAGTTTGCCTGTTCCCTTAAGCCGCAGTGTCCAGAACTGAGCACAGCATGCCATCGACTGCTTAAGCAATACCAAATAAAATAAATTAGACATTTCTGCCTTTTTTTGGGGGGGGGGGTAGCTGCATTCCACTCCAGTTTTGCAACAAACCGAGGCTTTTTTCCCAAGTATTATTACCAAGCTATGCCTGTCCATTTGTTTTCTGTTTCCAAACACCCCATTTCTCTATTAAATTTTATCCTTGTTCTTGTGAGCCCATTTCTATAAACCATTAAGATAATTTTATTTCTATTATCCAGGACATTGAGCTCACCCGGCCAATTTTGTGTCTTTTCCAGTTACATTAGCATTCCTTCCATTTCTTTCTTCGGTCATAAATAAAACTTTTGGAGAGACAACTCCATTAAGCGTCCTTTGGCATGGACGTCTGGGTGGGAAGAGAAATGGCTCTCATCATTTAACCACTAGGAAACTTTGTTTATTAGTGAAAAAACGGTCCTTCTCTCTGGGGTTTTGCTCGTCGAAGGATCCACCCAGAGGTGATATTCAGCCAGTTTGGACCGGTTTGGGTAAACCGATAGCGGAGATTGCAGGTGGGTTTGCCAATCTGCCCCGGCGCTATGCCATACCATTTAGCCATCTTTTTTAAGCCAGGCGCATGTGTGGGAGGTGCGCGCAAGATCAAATGCATGTGTGGAAGGCCGGGTACATGCGTGTGCAAAGCAGTGGTAAAAATAAGCGAAACCCACCACTGGATCCACCAAGCCCCAATTTCTATTCACATATGTGAACTTTAAGAACAGAGGAGAAATTCTTCGGTTTAACCTCCTGAATTTTTCCATTTCCATCCACGATGCGAACCAAAACGAAAACAGCGACACATGCGAGGCATTTCCTTCCCGCAGAACGGTCCAAAGGGAAACAAGCGAGGAGATGTGCTTCGTTTCAGAGTAAGGGGGGCATAAAAGGAAACGAAGCGCAATGAAATGGAAAGATTATCTGGATTGTCCTAGAACGATTAGAAGAAAAAAAAAAAATCCTGACGGTGAGAACAATCAACCAGTGGAGCGGCTGGTCTTCGAAAGTTGTGAAGCTTTCAAAAAGAGACTGGACTGCCACTTGTCTGAAATGAACGATGGCTAACCTTTTTTGGCTCCCGTGCCAAAAGCGGGGGGGGGGAACGCAGAGGAGTCATGCACGGGCATGCCGCACCCATAATGCTATGCCCCCCCCCCATGCATGCATGTGTGATCAGCACCCCCATTGCTTTTGCTGTGTTTTTTTCACCCTCTCCAAGCTCCTCGAAAGCCTCCTAGAAGACAGCCCTCCCGGAGGCCCTCCGGAGGCTTCAGGAGCTTCCCTGAAGCCTCCGGAGGGCAAAAAACGGACGTACAGGGAACCTGGAAGTTCGGAAATGGTGAATTCTGGTTTGTCCGTAGGGCCGTTTTTCGCCCTCCAGAGCCTTCAGGAGCCTTCCCTGAAGGCTCTGGAGGGCGAAAACCGGCCTCGAAAGAAGTCCGAAGTCAGCTGGCGTGCTGTAGTTGACAGGGCAATATCTCGCATACCCTAACAAATGACTCTGCGTGCCACCTGTGGCACGCATGACATAGGTTCACCACAGAGGTGGGTTCCTACCAGTTCGCACCTATTCGGTAGAACCGGTTCATCAAATCTACCGAACCGGTTAGAAGAGGTTCCACCAGTGGACCCGGAAAGCAGGCCACACCTACAGAAGAGGTTCCCAAAATTTTTTGAAACCCACCACTGTTCCTTGGATATGATTATTCTACACTATCATGCTCCTATTTATAAAACTCAGGGCCTCTGTGAAAGGTAAGGATGACTACTGCGTTTGTGGTGCAATCAGAACATTGCGTGTGTTGAAGTTGTTTTAACGCAAACCAAGGATGCCTCTTAAAAAACAAGTTTACATCATATTCTTATGCATGCCAGTGCTGTGTGTGAGGTAATTTAAGGTGGTTCTGACAAGTGTCGTCGGCATCTTCATATCCGGTCACATGGGCGGCAAGCCACTCCCATCCGGTCACATGGGTGGCAAGCCACTCCCACAAAGGAGGCCACACCCACAGAGTAGGTTCGGGCAATTTTTGAAACCCATCACTGGTTCGCCATCACAGGTATAGGCTCTCCTGATAAAGTAGGGCAGGGGGGTCAAACTTGATTTCCTTTAGGAAATCAAGGTATGTGTTTGACCTCGGGGGATAGGCATGGCTGGGGCAGGCGTAGCCAGGGTGGGTGTGGCCAGCCGGACTTCCCTTGTGTCAGGGTTACCTGTGGTGGCCAAGTGCTCAGATCCTTCCTCACTCTCGTTATAATTTCCTTCTTCCCTTCCTTCCTTTCTTCCTCCATCCCTCCCTTCTCCCTTCTCTTCCCTTCCCCTCCTCCTTCTGCCTTGCCTTCCTTTCCTTTTCCCTTCCTTCTGGTGTTTCCCAAAGATGTTAGGAGGAAATACTTCCTTCTGCTCGGTTGCCAAGAAATTATCTGTTAGGTGACTGCAGACCATGGGAGATTTTGGAAGCAGCTCATTGGGGCATCCATCCAAATGTTGACTAGTCGGGACAAACAGATACATCTTTTTCTGCCCATGGAGCTTTCAAGAAGAGGCTGTTGCCAAAGTTAGGTAACCACAGGGAGCCACAGTTTCACCCAGCAATTAAACTGTTTTTCAACATCCAAAGGATGACGAACTCTGATTATTCTCCAAAAGTCAAGGGGTAGGTAAGGGGTATCCCCAAAAGGTTTACCTGTTCCTTCCAGGTTAGGGGAATGGAAAGAGGGAGATTATTCCTTTCCCATGCCTATGAGTAGCATGAGATTCTTTGATTCCTTTCTTGCAACGCAGTCCTAACACTGATGATGTTGCCTAGTTGGGTAATGAAACGTCAACAACAAGAAAACAAACAAGTTCAGAGAGCACCAAGGACCCCACAGTCCTCCTCCTCCTCCTCTCTTCTCTCCTTCTCTTCTGCTTCCTCTCTCCTCTTCCTCCTCTCCTCCTCCTCTTCCTCCTCTGTCATTCCATAACCTCTACTCTCTTCTAGCACTGATGATGTTACCTAGTTAGGATAATGAAACGTCTGCAAGAAAACAAGCAAGCTCAGAGAACACCAGGGACCCCACAGTCGTCGTCGTCCTCCTCCTCTTCCTCCTCTCCTCCTACTTCATCATTCCACAACCCCTCCTCCCTCCTAGCACTGATGATGCTACCTAGCTAGGGTAATGAAACGTCTGCAAGAAAACAAGCAAGCTCAGAGAGCACCAAGGACCCCACAGGCCTCCTCCTCCTCCTCCTCCTCTGTTCCTTTTCCTCTCTCCTCCTCCTCTTCCTCCTCTCATCTCTCCTCCTCCTCCATCATTCCACAAAGCCTACTCCCTTCTAGCACTGATGATGTTATCTAGTTAGGGTAATGAAATGTCTGCAAGAAAACAAGCAAGCTCAGAGAACACCAAGGACACCACAGTGGTCCTCCTCCCCCCCCCTCCACAAACTTTACTCCCTTCTAGCAGTGATAATGTGTTGGGTAAAGTTGGATAATGAAACGTCTACAAGAAAACAAATAAGCTCAGAGAGCACCAAGGACCCCACAGTCCTCCTCCTCCTCCTCCTCTCTTCTCTCCTCCTCTTCTGCTTCCTCTCTCCTCTTCCTCCTCTCCTCCTCCATCATTCCATAAAGTCTACTCTCTTCTAGCACTGATGATGTTACCTAGTTAGGATAATGAAACGTCTGCAAGAAAACAAGCAAGTTCAGAGAGCACCAAGGACACCACAGTCGTACTACTACTACTACTACTACTACTACTACTACTACTACTACTACTCCTTCATCATTCCACAACCCCTACTCCCTTCTAGCACTGATGATGCTACCTAGTTAGGGTAATGAAACATCTATAAGAAAACAAGCAAGCTCAGAGAGCATCAAGGACCCCACAGTCCTCCTGCTCCTCTCTTCTCTCCTCCTCTTCCTCCTCCTCCTCCACCTCTTCTTCTTCTCCTTCTTCCTCCTCCTCCTCCTCCTCCTCTTCTGCTTCTTCTCTCCTCCTCCTCCTCTCCTCTCCTCTCTCCTCCTCTGTCATTCCATAAACTCTACTCTCTTCTAGCACTGATGATGCTACCTAGGTAGGATAATGAAATATCTGCAAGAAAACAAGCAAGCTCAGAGATTTATTTATTTATTTATTAGACTTATATACCGCTTCATAGGGCCTTCAGCCCTCTCTAAGCAGTTTACAGAGTCAGCATATCGCCCCCACAGTCTGGGTCCTCATTTCACCCACCTGGGAAGGATGGAAGGCTGAGTCAACCTTGAGCCAGTGAGATTTGAACCGCTGAACTGCAGATCACAGTCAGCTAAAGTAGCCTGCAGTACTGCACTCTAACCACTGCGCCACCTCGGCTCTCTGAGATCACCAAGGACCCCACAGTCGTCGTCGTCGTCCTCCTCCTCCTCCTCCTCCTCCTCCTCCTCCTCCTCCTCCTCCTCCTCTCCACAAACCCTATTCCCTTCTAGCATCAATAATGTTACCTAGCTGGGTAATGAAACGTCTCCAAGAAAACAAGCAAGCTCAGAAAGCACCAAGGACCCCACAGTCCTCCTCCTCCTCTCTTCTCTCTTCCTCTTCCTCTCTACTCTTCCTCCTCTCCTCTCTCCTCCTCTTCCTGCTCCTCCTCCTCCTCCTCCATCATTCCATAACCTCTATTCCCTTCTAGCACTGATGATGTTAACTAGTTTGTGTAGTGAAACGTCTGCAAGAAAACAAGCAACCCCCTCCCCTACCCCCACCCCCCGGCCAGTTTTTGCTCCTAGGAGGCTGCGGGAAGGCCTACTAGGCCCAAAATGGTGGCACGGGAGGGACGCGTGCCCCTGTGTGTGGGGTGGGTGGGTGGAGCATGGGGGGTCGTGCGTGCATGCGAAAGGGCAGAGGGAAGCGCAGGAGGGTCACACGCACATGTGCAGGGGGGCAGCCGCGGAGGTGTTGCACGCGTATTGTGTTGTTTTGCATTGCCTTCGTCCCACGACGACAAAAAGTTTAGCCCTCACTGTGATATCGTCTAGAAAGGCAAAGCTGAAGGATGATTAAACTAATAAGAATGGAAATCTCCTTGCAAAAACATGTCTGTTTTCAAAACAGTTTCCTGGGCCTGGATTTTTGAAGGAAGAGCATTTTATAATTCTGGGGTGTTGCTGGAGTGAAACTCCCAGGATGAGTAATTATTCAGCCTTTGAGAATGGAGATTGTGATTTTAGCAATAGCAATAGCAATAGCAGTTAGACTTATATACCGCTTCATAGGGCTTTCAGCCCTCTCTAAGCGGTTTTACAGAGTCAGCATATTGCCCCCAACAACAATCCGGGTCCTCATTTTACCCACCTCGGAAGGATGGAAGGCTGAGTCAACCCTGAGCCGGTGAGATTTGAACAGCCGAACTGCAGAACTGCAGTCAGCTGAAGTAGCCTGCAGTGCTGCATTTAACCACTGCGCCACCTCGGCTCTTTTTACTAAGGGGGAGAAATGGAAGGAAAAAGCAGATTTATCTAGAACTGATAATAGTTGCATGGCACATCCAAGACTATCTGGGAAGGAGATAGAGCTGAGTCCATGTTCTAGACTCCATGAAAACTGTGGGAGTTTGGATCTATTTGTCTCTCTGTCGTAGGCTTGAAACAAGAGGAAACATTTGACTGTGCTGCCTTCAGCTCCTGGAGGAAAGATGGGATTTCAATCTAATAAATAAAGGAAGCCAGCAAGTCAGAAGACAGGATGAAAACTCCTCAATTACACAACACATGGACAGACTTAAGCATACGTTCAACTGGGAAGCAGCATTTTAGACCAAGCCAAGTTCAAAAGAAAAAAAGAAAAAGCTAGAGAATTCCTGGAAGGCATCCAGACAAATCAATCATCAACAGGCACACTGAGATAAACAACATCTACATACCGCTCCAAAGAGACAATCAACCAAGCCTAAAGGGAAGCATAAAGACCACAAGACTTCACAATCAATAACCAGGTGAGCGAAGGTTGACACCAAGATTGACATTAGATCAAGAATCAAGAGAGATCCGGGGGGAGGAGCCTGTCGCCGAGGAGGGCTCAACCGAGCTCCTCTCAGAGATCTGGTCTGTATATCTAAATAAGATCATAGATATCACCCCTTTTTGGCATAAAGGGGCAGGGAGTAGCTCTGTGTGCTAGGGTCTATTCGTAATTCACAGCCTTTCTCTTTTTTTTTGGCTGTGGACAGAGATTAGATCCAGCGTGAGCGGAGCTTTTATCTCCAGCCAGTTCTTCTCAGCTGCCTTTTTTTGGCAGCCCTAGACAGGCGACCCCCCCCCCCAGGACAAAGCAAAGTTGTTTGAAGCTAAGATTAATACGGGCGGGTCCCACCCCTGTGAGATTTATGCTTTTATTACTATCGTAAATACCAGCACCATTTGTCTTAGAGGCTTCTTTGTTTAAACGGACTTCAAAATGGCGATTTCTCTCCGTTGGTGACTGATAGGGGATGTACGTAGCCGGTTTTACCTTCCTGCAGACCGCTCCTTAACAAAATAATTTGTTTTTTTGTTTTTTTGGAAACAGAGGGGAGCGAAAGCGCTGTTTATTTGTTTATTTATAATGGCACCAAAGTCAAAATCGAAGCGTCTCTCTACAAATGTGCCTAAAGAATCTGTGAATGAACTTAAAGAATTTACACTGGAATCGCAGCCCTTGTCTCCTACGCCCTCTACTGGAGAATTCTTAACCCAGGAATTTTTTTTTCAAATGTTTAATGATTTTAAACAAGAAATTAAGGAATTTGTATTGGAGCTATATGGTGATTTAAAGTCTAAAATTGACCAAATGAAGGCGAATACGTTTGCAGCCGTGTCTGCCCTGTCAGATTATACCGCTGAAATAGAGAATAAATTAGAAAGTTTGGAAGAGGCTAATTCTAATTTGACTACTAATATTCAAATATTACAACAAAAAATTAGAGACACTCAAGAACAGCTCGTTATGATAAACTTTAATAAGAAGGCATTCGCAATAAGAGTCAGAGGATTCCGCGAAAAGGAGCGAGAGAATCTGAAACAGACCTTTGTTGAAGCCCTCAGCCATGCGGTGGGAAGCCCGGGACTTAACTTTGATTGGCAGATTCGGAAAATTTATCGCCAGAATTCGTTGGTAGCGGAACAGCGACAGCTCCCGAGGGACATAATTATATATTTCTCCACAAAAGAATCCAGAAACGCGATCATGCAAAAATTTTACAATAATAGTTTGAGAGTTGATGGCCAGAACTTGATTGTCTTCAAAGAAATACCTTTCCAGATGTTAAAGGCAAGAAGGGACTATACCTTTTTAACTAAAGAGCTTAGAAATCATCAGATTCAATATAAATGGGAGGCCCCAGCCGGCATTACGGTCACATTTGAGAATCAAAGACTTCGTCTCAATTCTGTTTCGGAGGCTCGAGATTTCTATTACAAGACTTTGAAGGCGGGACTTCCTGATTCACTTGGAAAAGAGGAGAGACAAGCCGAAGGAGAAGGCAAGCAACAGACCACATGGCTGCAAGATGGAGGGGGTAGCTCCCCCTCCTTCGGAGAAGCAGAAAAGCGGAGTTTGAGGATTTAGACATTCTAAAATATTCACTAAAGTTGTGGATTGAATGGGGGTTTGCGACCTCTCTCCGGCAGAAAAAGCGGAATTTATTGGTGGGGTGATATTGAATGTACATATGTAAAATGCATGTAGAATGATTTACGCTGTTTAAATCTTGTTAGAAGGGAAAGTTTGAAGAGATTATTTTAAAATAGAAGGTAAACTGATTCTTGCTGAAACTATTATTTGAATATGTGGAATGATCTATGCTATTTAATTTTTATTAGAAGGGAAAGCTTGGTGAAATTATTTTGAGCTAGATTTTAAACTAATGTTTGCATAAATTTGATAGTGGCAAATATTTGAGAAGCAAGGGATGAGGGTAAAATGCATGCGGAATGATTTACGTATATTGGTGGGGTGATACTGAATGTATATACTGAATGATTTACGTTGTTTAAATCCTATTAGAAGGGAAAGCTGGTCGGGATCATTTCAAGATAGAATGCAAACTGATTTTTGTGTAAAGTAATACTTGATCCACGCTGCTTAAATTTTACTAAGAAGGGAAAGTTCGGTCAGATTATTTTGAATTATTGTTTGAAATTAAGGTTAAGAAAGGGAAAGTTTGATTATTCTTCTGTAAAGTAATATTTGAATATGTGGAATGATCCACGCTGCTTAAATTTTAATAGAAGGGATTATGTTTGAGTTAGATTGTATATCGATGTCTATACAAATTTGGATAAATGTTTATCTGAATACAAGGTTAAGGAAGAGGAATGGGAGAGTCTACAGGAGGTTGGGGTAAATAACAAAGAAGCAAGAGACGAGAATAAAATATAGATAGAATGACATACTATTTAAGCACAGATAAAGATGGGGGGCTGAGCTTAACACAAAGAGTTTCTTTTTTTTTCTTTTTCTTTTTTCTTTGTTCTTTTCTTTTTTTCTTTTTCTTTTTTTTTTTGGTTTTTTTTTCCTTTAATATATTACTTTTATTTTTAATCCATACGAACATAAGATACTTTAGATAGAAGGCAGTGCCAGGTGTGGGCCCTGGGAAGTCGGGAGGAGTAGGGGGTGGGGGGTGGGTGGGTGTTAACATAGTCTCAATAAGAACAAGAATGCACTTATATACGGTTGTTCTTTTTTTTCCCTTTTTTTCTCTTTTCTTTCTTTATATTTTTTTTTCCTTGGTTTAGTTTACTTTTTATCAGATTATAATAAACAACACTTGAATAAAGGAATACACCAAGGAGGGAGGTAGAGGGAAAGAGGAGGGAGGAGTAAGGAAGGAGTAAGGGGAATGTAAGGAGTAAGGGGAATGCAAGGAGGGCGTGTTGGGAGTAAGGGGAGAAGGAAGGTTTGAGGGGAAAGGGAAGTAGGAGGGGAGCGTTAGAGGGAGGAAAGGAAAGTTGGAGGGGGTAGATGGGGTGTATGGAGGATGGAAGTGTCAGGTGGGGTTGTGAATGATGAGTTGTGTTTTCTTTTTTATTTTTTTTTATTTTTTTTATATATATATTTTTTCTTTTATAGCAAATACCCTGTATATAAGTGATTGTAAAATGGAATGTGAAAATGAATAAAATAGATTTAAAAAAAAAAAAAAGAATCAAGAAACAAATACCCCAATCAAGGAACTACCAACTCAGATAAACAAGCTAACAGTAAAAAAAAAAACAATCCAATCAAGGAACTACAAAGATAATTCCTACTGACACTGATAGGTATATAGACAGAGAGCAAAGCCCTTTCTTCCAGCACTGATGATGTTACTTAGCTTGATAATGAAATCTCTACATAAAAATTAATCAAGTATCAAGGACTCTGCAACCGAGAACAATTGAGGCTTTGGTGACTGACAGGCATGCTGGTCCTATGCTCCCAGTGATATGTCCCTATGTCGTTACTGATGAAATTCCTTCGTAGAATAACAGAGTTGGAAGGCACCTTGGAGGTCATCCAGTCCAACCCCCTACTTCAGGGGTGTGAAACTCAAAGCCTGCGGGCCGAATCTGGCCCACTGGGCTGCCTGGGAAACAGCAAAGGACTGGCCTGCAGTGCTTCTGCCAGCGAAGATGGAGCTCAGGAGGGGCTCACCCCACCCCCATGCCGGCTCAGTTTTTGCTAGCGGAGGAGGGCTAGCAAAACAAACGAAAAACGAAACAAAAGGAGCAATGTTTCCCCTTTTGCATTTGAACCTCTGAGAAGGGACAAGAAAGGAGAAAGGGAAAGGGGGAAGACAAAGAAAAAGAAGGAAAGATGTTAAGAGCGCAAGGAAGGAAAAATAAGGAAAGGGGGGAAGGAAGAAGAAAGGAGAAGGGAAGGAAAAAGGAAGGAAGGAAGGAAGGAAGATGAGGGATACAGGGAAGGGTAGGGAAAGGCAAGGCAAGGGAGAGAGAGAAGGAAGGAAGGAAAAGGAAGGAAAAGGAAGGAAGGAAGATGAGGGAGGGAGAAAGGGAAGGGCAAGGCAAGGCAAGGGGGAGATAGAAGGAAGATGAAGGAGGGAAGGGAAGGGCAAGGGAGAAAGAAGGAAGGGAGGGAGGAAAAAGAAGAAAAGGAAGGAAGGAAGGAAGATGAAGGAGGGAAGGCAAGGGCAAGGGAGAAAGAAGAAAGGGAGGGAGGAAAAAGAAAAGGAAGGAAAGAAGGAAGGAAGGAAGATGAGGGAGGGAGGGAAGGCAAGGGAAGGCAAGGGGGAGATAGAAGGAAGGAGGGAAGCAAGTGAAGGGCAAGGGAGAAAGAAGGGAGGGAGGGAGAAGGAGGGAGGAAGAAAGAAAGAAAGAAAGAAAGAACGAAAGAAAGAAAGAAAGAAAGAAAGAAAGAAAGAAAGAAAGAAAGAAAGAAAGAAAGAAAGAAAGAAAGAAAGATCCAGCACATTTCTTCCAAGAAGAAACTTTCCTGGCACCCAAGAAAAAATATAATCAAATGACAATTACATTTGTACTCTCTCCCAGATCTGAGGCTTCCTATGCTGGCGAAGCAACCACCTTGAGATCAACCTTTTTCTAAAGATCAAAGGGAGGAGGACCAAAGGGAGAGCTTAAAATCCATGACAAAGCCTCAGTCACGCAGGGGAACAGGTAGTCATGTTACAGCTCAACAACCCAGTCTGCTCTTTGCAAGTTGGAACTCCATTGCTTACAATATAAAAGCGCTGTCTTTTAAAAAAAAGTAGAAATGCTTTGCCCTCCAGCCACATTGTACCAAAGAAACAAGAGAAAGACACGAGGGAGGGAGGGAGGGAGGGAGGGAGAGAGAGAGAGAGAGAGGGAGGGAGGGAGGGAGGGAGGGAGAAAGAGAGAGAGAGAGAAAGAGAGAGAGACAGAGACAGAGAGAGACAGAGAGACAGAGAAAGAGAGAGAGAGAGAGAGAGAGAGAGAGAGAAAGAAAGAAAGAAAGAAAGAAAGAAAGAAAGAAAGAAAGAAAGAAAGAAAGAAAGAAAGAAAACAAAAGAAACCAGCTACTAGCTGGTTAACTAGCTATCTCACATCCATGCTCACCCTCCCAAGGTGGCGCAGTGGTTAAATGCAGCACTGCAGGCTGACTGCTAGATCAGCAGTTCAGCGGTTCAAATCTCACCGGCTCAGGGTTGACTCAGCCTTCCATCCTTCCGAGGTGGGTAAAATGAGGACCCGGATTGTTGTTGGGGGCAATATGCTGACTCTGTAAACCGCTTAGAGAGGGCTATCTTGATTCACATATTATACGTGGGGAGAGAGGAGAGAGAGAGAGAGAGAGAAGGAAAGAAAGAATGAAAGAAAGAAAGAAGAAAGAAAGAAAGAAAGAAAGAAAGAAAGAAAGAAAGAAAGAAAGAAAGAAAGAGAAACCTGTGGCAAGAAAGGCTCTGAAACGGGACAACATTCACTTAACAAATGTCTCACTTAACCACCGACATTTGGGGCTGAGTTGTGTTCGTTAAGTCAGACTCAGAAGGTCGCAAAAGGAGATCACATGACCCCGGGACGCTGCAACCGTCGTAAGTACGAGTCAGTTGTCAAGCCTCCAAATTTTAATCACATGACCGTGGGGATGATGCAGTGGCCATAAGGGTGAAGAATGGTCATAAGTCACATTTTTCAGAGGTGTGGTAACTTTCGAATGGTCACATTGTAGGTTGAGGACTATCCTGAACATAAATAAAACTCAACTCATCAAGGAAGACTCGAGGAATGACAGGAAATGTTTTCTCTTCAATGCCTAAGATTGGTCGTACTTCTAACTGATTCACAGAGTTGGAAGGGACCTTGGAGGTCTTCTAGTCCAGGGGGTCGCCAAGCTTTCGGACCTCAGGAACCGCTACATTCCTAATTTTAAATCCCGCGGAGCACTAATAGGATCTGCCTAATGGCCATCTGGGTGGGCGTGGCTAGGTGGTCATGTGACTGGGTGGGTGTGGCCAACTCGATATCACTCATGTCGAGGGGCGGCTTGCCAGCCTCTCCTCGCCCCTCCCCTCCCAGCCACTCCTCGCCTGCCCACCCGGACTCCTTAGGGCCCCAACAGGAAGCAGTTGCTGGAGCTAAGCAGCCACCAGGAGAAAGAATTGGCAAAACAGCTCAGTTCAAATTGGATCTGACCGAGAAGGAGGCTCAGCAGAAGCACCTCACTGAGGACTATCAGCAGAGGCTTTCCAAGCAGAGGGAAGATCTGTAGGAATACAAGGCCAGGGACCGGCACCTGGAGGTTCAGCAGGCTGAGATGCTCAGCCAGTTCCAGGCCATGATGCAGTCCCAATGGAACGAGGCCCTCCGGCTCTTTGCCACCAGCCGCGCTTCCCTCCAGCCTTCGCCCAAAGCCCCACACCAGGAGGCTGAAGCAGACCCCAAGTCGGAATTTCTGCCCCTCTCCGACCCCCACAAAAAGACCCCAAAGGGGGAGACTCTCTGCATGAAAACAAGCATTCATTGCATGCATCCGTCCCAGGGGCCATAGTTTGAGGACCCCTGATTTAGTGTAATATAAAAAATGCAAATAATTTTTCTGTGGACCACCAACATTTTCCCACAGTCCATGGTGACCGCTGACCTAGTCCAACCCCAGCCTCACCCAAGCAGGGGACCCTACTTAAAGGCTGGCCACGCCCCAACTTCTTCTGCCTGCGTCTGTTGGATGTTGAATCTGGAGGCCTTTCCAGACAGAGACAATTCAGATTAAATTGGACTTCTCCTTAACCTTTCGCAGGGAGTAGACAAAAATGACTGGTTTTTAGATGGCGTGCACAGGGCCGAGACTTGGAAAAAACCAACCCAAAGCGAATCTGCCTATTTTTTTTTTTTAGAAATGGAGGAGACAGTTCTTAATATTTCACCGCAATTATTTGCAAGCCTCCAGAATATGGAATTGCTTAGAAAGTGCCTTTTTATTTCATTAGAAAGTGGCGGCTTATGCGGATTATACTTTTTCCTAACTCGCTTTGCCAAGGACGACTCTAAAATAGAAAAGGGGTTGATGCACTGGGACATCTGGTCCTCCTCCAATTATTCTGAGGTTACGTCCTGATTGCTCAAGCCCTGAATTGTAACTTCTCTGGATGTCAACAATTGGCCCTCCGGCGTCCCACCGTTATCCAAGAAACCCTCTTTATTCTTGTCCAGGGGCCACTGGATGTCTTGTATCTGCCCTGCCTTTGTTGATGAACTCTGAACATAACAGATTTCTTGTCCTTTTGCCATTCGGACATATTTCTGGTTACCACCACTATTATTTTCTGCCCTGGTCCTGACATTTTGGAGTATTTTTGCCCTAAGGGCAGAAAGAGAAAGAGGTCACTTCAAAACAAAAAGGCAGAACTGTTTGGCACTGTAAGAGGATGGTGCTTAGTTGGCCAAGGAAAGTGAAGGGTCGAAGCTGAAGTTGGGGATTATTAAAACTTGGCCACGGAGTAACAATTTACTTGGAGGCATTTTAGATCTCTGTGATGAATGGCTTCTAGGTTGCCTTAAAAAAAAATGACTCAGGAGAGAAGAAATGCCAGAGGGAAGAAAGGGGGGGAGGGGGCAAATAAGTTAGGGAAAGTTTCTGGAACTGAGTCAGTGGTGGGATTCAATATTTTTTACTACTGGTTCTGTGGGCATGGCTTGGCTTTGTGGGCATGGCTTGGTGGATGCTGTAAGATTTCCGTTCCCACTCCAATCCAGGGCAAGGATACTGTAAACTCTCCGTTCCTACCCTACTCCAAGGGAAGGATACTGCAAAATCCCCATTCCCATCTAACTCCAGGTAAAGAATATTGTAAGATTGCCATTCCTACCCCAATCCAGGAGAAGGATACTGTAAAATCTCCATTCCCTCCCCACACCAGGGGAAGGATACTATAAAATCTCCATTTCCACCCCACTCCTGGGGAAGGATACTGTAAAATCTCCATTTCCTCCCCACACCAGGGGAAGAATACTATAAAATCTCCATTTCCACCCCACTCCTGGGGAAGGATACTGTAAAATCTCCATTTCCTCCCCACACCAGGGGAAGAATACTATAAAATCTCCATTTCCACCCCACTCCTGGGGAAGGATACTATAAAATCTCCATTTCCACCCCACGCCTGGGGCAAGGATACTGCAAAATCCCCATTCCCTCCCCACCCCAGGGGAAGGATTCTGTAAAATCTCCATTCCCTCCCCACTCCAGGGGAAGGATACTGCAAAATCCCCATTCCCTTCCCACCTCTCTAATCTGCTTTCCAGCTCCATTCTCCTGTTCAGGGCAACAAAAGAAGATCAGCTGGAAGGTAGCAGGGGCATGGCCACCCTATTTGCCGATTGTCCGAACTACTCAAAATTTCCACTACCGGTTCTCCTGAACCGGTCAGAACTGGCTGAATATCACCTCTTCTCCCTAAAATGAGCCTACTTTTGTTCTTCATTTACTGCCTTAAAAATACTTATATACACAATGTTCAAAAAATGTCCCCTTATTCTCCCTACCTTTGTGCAAAATTTCAGATGAGAGACTGAGGCTTAAGGAGTTTATGAGAGACCTGGGTTAGGATATTTCCCACGCATGAAGCTGCTAGAGTTCCCGCAGGAAAATATTCTTAGCTACGGATGCTTCTTAAAGCTGATCAGCTCTTCAGAAAAAAACTTAGTACAGGTAGTCCTCGACTTACGACCACAACAGAGCCCAAACTTCCTGTTCCTAAGTGAAACACTTGTTAAGGGAGTCTTGCCCCGTTTGACGACCTTTCTTTCCACAGTTTGTCAAGGGAATCCCTGCAGTTGTTAAGTGAATCTGGCTTCCCCATTGACTTTACTGGTTAGAAAGTCATAAAAAAGGACCATGTGACCCCCGGGATGCTTCACAGGTCATAAATAGAAGTCAGTTGCCAAGCAATTTTTGAATTTTGATCACGTGACCATGGGGATGCTGCATTGGTCGTAAGTGTGAAAAACGGACATAAGTCACTTTTCTTCAGTGCCTTTGTAACTTTGAATGGACACTAAATGAACTGTTGTAAATCAAGGACTACCTGTAGTGGGGAGCTACTGAAGCTCATGTGCCTGTGGAGCAGACTTGCAAAAAACAGGAGACTGAGACTGTGGGAGGAGTCAAGTGAGTAACCAGCCTAGAATCATTACATTCCCACAAAAGTTCCATACAACCCCTCTTGAATTCTGTTCTCTCTTATCTGGCACCAATTTAGTGCTGGTTGTTCGTTGACTAGATTCTCGTGTATAGGCATGAGCAATAAATCAGCTTAACTGGAACTGAATGTGTGGCCCCAATTCTTCGCACCTGACGTGAACGGGTGGTAGGCAAAAAACTTACAATCTTGTCCTTCTTTTAGTCAAGCTAATTTCTGCACATTGGCCAGACATGGGTGGGTTCCTGCCAGTTCTAACCTCTTCTATAGAAGAGATTCCACAAATCTACAGTGCCGTTTAGAACCGGTTCCAGCTCCCTCCCCCTGCCCGTCCGCACATCATGAAGATGAAGAGTGAGAGGAGGAATTCTGGGAGTTGAAGTCCACAAGTCTTAAAGCTGTCAAGTTTGAACACCCCTGGGGTTTTTTTTTTTTTTATAACGGGTTAGGGGTGCAAGGGTCTTGTAACTTGACAGCTTTAAGACTTGCGTGCTTCAAATGCCAGAGTTTCTGAGCCAACATTTTGGTTGCTAAGCAAGAGTGTTGTTAAGTGAGTTTCACCACATTTTACAAGTTGGCCACTCCCACCCAGTCACATGGCCGGAAAGCTACTCCCACAAATCAGGCCACACCTACAGAAGAGCTTCTAAAAAATTTTGAAACCCACCACTGGGCCAGACCCATTTACAAGACATGTGGTTGCTGTGTTTTTTTTTTCCATTCTCACTTCCTGCACCAAAAAACTGGCATAAACCTACTTTGATGGGGAAGCAGTAAAGTTAACTCTGGAGAATAATGATCTCCTTGGCACCACATCCAGCATCGAGGGCTTATTGTTTATTTTATTTATATCCCGCCTTTGTTATTTCTTTATATAACTCAAGGCAGTGAAGAGACAATAATCCTTCCTCTCCTATTTCTCAACATCAACAACAACCCTGTGAGGTGGGTTGAGCTGAGAGAGAGAGAGAGGGACTGGCTCAAAGTCAGCCAGGTGGCTTTCATGCCTAAGGCAGGACTAGAACTCCCAGTCTCCTGGTGACTGGCCCAAAGTTACCCAGCTGGCTTTCATGCCTAAGGCAGGACTAGAACCCACCTTCTCCTGGTGACTGGCTCAAACTCAGCCAGGTGGCTTTCATGCCTAAGGCAGGGCTAGAATTCCCTGTCTCCTGGAGACTAGCTCAAAGTCACCCAGCTGAGTGGGTCTAGAACTCACCATCTCCTGGCGACTGGCCCAAAGTTACCCAGCTGGCTTTCATGCCTAAGGCAGGACTAGAACTCCCAGTCTCCTGGTGATTGGCCCAAAGTCACCAGCTGGCTTTCATGCCTAAAGCAGAACTAGAACTCCCAGTCTTTTGGTGACTGGCCCAAAGTTACCCAGCTGGCATTCATGCCTAAAGCAGGGCTAGAATTCACCATCTCCTGGTGACTGGGCCAAAGTCACCTAGCCTGCTTTCATGCCTAAGGCGGGGCTAGAATTCCCTGTCTCCTGGTTTCTTGCCAAGTCTCTTCACCACTAAACCAACCTGGCTCTCTATTTTGTGTGGCTTCATACTTAAAACTGAGAAATGTCCTTTCATATTTTAGCTAAATTTGATGTTCCGGTTGAACTATATCTGACATTCCCTCCTCAAAAGCCAAACATTTCTATCATTCTTCCCTGCCCACCCCCTAAATAATATTTTTTTAAAAAACACGAACAGCGTGGCAGGGTAACATTAAAAATCAAGTCTGCTGGTTTCTATTTTTAAAAAGGGGCATAAAATCTGTCGGTATTTACCAAGCGGCTTTCATCTCAGCTAGATGAGATGATTCGGGGGGAAAATGGTTGGTCCATAGAGATGTGGGGGGGAGAAAGATTTAAAAAATCCCTCAGCTCCATTATTCATGGACCCGATCCGTTTACTCAAACCCAGCCAACAGGTGTTCTGTCTTTTAAAATTATCTACAGAATCCACGACTTTAGAAGTCTGGAATCCGGGGACAAATTGAACTCTCTGCTTCTTCAGCCCATCATCTCGCTCTCTTTCCAGTTTGGGGTGGGGGGATTTAAGTGGAAAGAAAAGCTTTTGTACAATGGGTAGCGTCGCCAGTTACAAACCTCAACTGGCAACTCCTACAGACGTCCAATTCTTTGCTGCCAAATAATTATTTTTACAGAGAAACTTATGGGCGATTAGCCTCCGCATTCCTTTTTGTCTGGCCTTGCTTGCTTTTTGGAATAATAGCCCCTGCAAAGATTAATGTGGCGGCCCTTGGCCCCTCCCAGCCCAAAGTTGCCCGTTCTTTTAAATTGAACTTTCTTTTTCCTTGACGAGATTGAAACTTAGAGCCGCCGTATTTTGTAAATGGCTTCACAATGTATTTATGAAGCAATCCAGACCTTGGGTTTAGAAGGTGGCAGAATCGAGGAAGTGACTACAGATACAATACAACAGCAGAGTTGGAAGGGACCTTGGAGGTCTTCTAGTCCAACCCCCTGCCTAGGCAGGAAAACCTACACCGTTTCAGCTAAATGACTATCCAACATTTTCTTAAAGACTCCCAGGAGATACACAAGGGATGGGTTTGCTCCACAGAGTTCAGAAGGGGTCCCCCCCCCCCCAGGATTGCACATTGAGATCAAGATCCAAAAAATAGCCAAAGGTTACAGAATGCAGCATTCTAAGTAGAGAAGGGAAGTTCCCACTATCATGTCTACAACATCGGCCCAACAACTTTAACATTGATTCCCAAAGAAAAGCCAAAAGGGGTCGCTGAACGCCCAGTTATAGGAAGACATATAAACGACCCCACAAAAAAAGGTGCCAGCCTTTGAACTACCATGCCAGCAATGGACAACTCTGAATAGGATTCGTACCTCACACGATGTCTGCGTCAGGGGTGGGTTCCTGCCAGTTCTAACCTCTTCTATAGAAGAGGTTCCACAAATCTACAGTGCCATTTTGAAGTGGTTCCAGCTCCCTCCCCCTGCCCGTCCGCACATCATCAAGATGAAGAGCGAGAGGAGTTGAAGTCCACAAGTCTTAAAGCTGTCAAGTTTGAACACCTCTGGGTTTTTTTCTTCGAAAGGGTTAGGGGTGCAAGGGTCTTGTAACTTGACAGCTTTAAGACTTGCACACTTCAGTGCCAGAGTTCCTGAGCCAACATGACTGGAGGAGGAATTCTGGGAGCTGAAGTCCACAAGTCTTAAAGCTGTCAAGTTTGAACACCCCTGGGGGGTTTTTTTCTAAAGGGTTAGGGGTAGAAGGGTCTTGCAACTTGACAGCTTTTAGACTCACATGCTTCAAATGCCAGAGTTTCTGAGCCAACATTTTGGTTGCTAAGCAAGAGCGTTGTTAAGTGAGTTTCACCACATTTTACAAGTTGGCCAGCCCACACAGTCACATGACTGCCAAGCCACTCCCACCCAGTCACATGACCAGCAAGCCACTCCCACAAAGCAGGCCACACCTACAGAAGAGGTTCTAAAAAAATTTGAAACCCACCACTGGTCTGCGGGGACTCGCTGTATCAATGGGAGGGGTGCTTAGCATCGTCCCCTCAGTGTGACTGCAAGGTCCCATGTCAAACTGTAGACGGTATCGTGACCGGCTGTAAGCTGAGGCCAATATCAGTTTAGTATCTGATTATTATTATTTTTTAATATACAGACTCTCCTGCTTGTGCCAGGAGTTGAATGAGATGTCCTCCAAAGTCCCTTCCAATTCTGTTATTTTACGTTCTATGATACTGCAAAACATCGGGAAAGTATCAGAAGGCAGACAGACGAGGGGAGGGAGCTTGGTGGTTGGGGGTTCCTCAGTGTTGTGGCCTGCCAGCAGATCTGGCAGCAGATTCGGACAGTGAGGACACTGGGGAGGAACCTGGGCCAGTCCTGGAGTCTGGGAAAGGCTCTGATGAGGGCTCTGGGTCGGAGGCAGAGATAGGGACATGACCTTCTGACAGTTATCAGCTGCCTTCAGAGTCGGAGATCAGTGGGGCAGAAGAACAGCTGGAGCCTGTTCCCAGTGTGCACCTACACAGAGCTGCCAGGAGAAGGGAACAGCTAAGGAACAAGGGCCAACTCGGGAGTAAAGCCACAGGTGGACGGTGAATGGCCCCTCCCATAGGGAATTAAAGAGGAATGAAAGAGGAGGGGAGTTTGCAGGAGACAATTCGTTCAATTCATTCGGGTGAAGATCTGTTCCTGACTCCTTGCCAAGTAATTGCTGCTACAGCGTGGAGTTTTGAAGATATCAGCCTGGCAGCTCTCCAAGCTGGATAAAAGTCCGTAATTGTGAAATCTCTTGAAAGACAGTTGGCAGGAATTTTGCTGGAGAGGAATTCCCTTTAACCTAAATAAAAGGACTTTTATCGGAACGAGGAGTCAGCTTCGTGTTTTTGGGAAGCCTAGGTCACCACACCCATGAGCAACTGGGTTGGGCCAGCAAGTTGTTGGTTTTTCTTTTCTAGTTGGCCGTTTCACCAGACCGCTGGCACACTTTCTTTCTTGCAAGATGGAGAGGGAGGGTGTGCGCGTGCGTGTGTGTGTTTCCCTGCCTCCGTGGTGAGTGTAAAATGAGTTTCTTTTAAAGCTTTGCCCTCTTACCTTGCAGGAGGTGGCTGGAGGTCTTTGGTCCCTTCTCTGAGCCTTAAGAAGATGCCTTTCGTGCATCTGATTGGGAGACCTTTGCCTCCTCTGTCTCCCGATAACTCTGCAGCATTGAAGGGTCAGCGGGGAATTCGGGAAAGCAGGAGGGGAGGAGGAAGAGGGGAAGACGGCGAAGAACAGAGCCTGGAGCAGCAGCGTCTGTATTCCTAAAAGGAAGGGAAATAAAAGAAAGCCCATTGAGAATTTGGATGGACTTCCCCATCACCCCCAAACTTTAAAGCAACTTCCTTCCCCTTTAATTCCATCCCTTGAGTGTTGCAGTAGGGAAAGGCAGAGTGTTAATTCTCCACTGAATCAACATGTCCATCAATTGAAAAGAAAGAGGGCACTCACAGCACCCACACAGGCCCTGCGAGGCTCACAGTCACCCCGAAATGACGTTTGAGGATACTTTTGCTGCTCCTCCCTTTGCTTTCTTCTCGGGTAGCTTCGCCTCTACCACACTCTCCCTCCATCTCAACAAAAAAAAAAAAAGTAATAATTGGAGCCACCTGGTAAGCTGAAATATGAGTTTGTGTTCAAAGAAGTGGTTTGGCCTTTTTTTTTTTACTCCATCCACCCCATAGAGCCACTCTCTGGCAAGGACCACAAACAGAAGCCCTGTCTGTCTGTTTGTCCTTATGTGTCTGTCTGTCTTATCTATATCCATCTATCCATCTAGCAACTATCTATCTATCTATCTATCTATCTATCTATCTATCTATCTATCTATCTATCTATCTATCTATCTACCTACCTACCTACCTACCTACCTACCTACCTACCTATCATACATCTATCTATCATTCTATCATGCTATTATTCTAACATCTATCTATCATTCTATCATTCTAATATATATTAGCCAATTTTACGTGGGAGAAAACCCGAATAACCAAAGACCTACATACTAACACCCGCGAAAACCATATATATATATGCAGACATCTTAGCCATTAACCCTAAGATGTAATACAGCCCAGGTTCAAATCCCGTTAGGGTATGGCTTGCTGATGAGAGCTAAATAGCTTGAAATGAATCTATACTAGTCTCCCTTTATTTATTTATCAGCACAAATACAACACAAATATAACAAAGGTAACAGTAAAAATATTGGGTTTCTGTCGTGATGGACTCTTGTGACGAGCCGATTGACAGATAATGGAAGCAGTTAGCTTCCTCCCATAATTGGGGCATATCAGGGGTTGTGACACTATATATATATATATATATATATATATATATATATAAATAATTATATCATTCTAACATCTATCTGTCTGTCTGTCTGTCTGTCTGCCTGCCTGCCTACCTACCTACCTGCCTACCTATCTATCATACATCTATCTATCTATCATTCTATCATTCTATCATTCTATCATTCTATCATTCTATTATTCTAACATCTATCATTCATTCTTTCATTCTATTATTCTAACATCTATCTATCTATCTATCTATCTATCTATCTATCATTCTAACATCTATCTATCATTCTATCATTCTATTATTCTAACATCCATCTATCTATCTATCTATCTATCTATCTATCTATCTATCTATCTATCTATCATTCTATCTATTTAATTTCTGTACTGCCCATCACCCTTGATGCCTCTGGGAAGTTTACAGTAAAACAATATGAAAGCTATTTTAAAAAAGTAAAAAAAAAAAACAGATTAAAACAGTAAAAAGGAACATTTGGAAAGTTTGAAAGGCAGAGGGAGCACCTTCAATCTACCAACCACTCTCGGGGGTTGCATAGCATTCTTGGACCCCGCAGGCCAATTGGCAGAGCCAGTTCTTAGCACTTTTCCGGAAAGCCGCTCTGCTTCATTTCATTTGGGTGTGAATAGAATAGCAATTTGGATTGGCTACGCCAGCTTCCAAAACAGCAGGTTCACATCTGAGGCTCTGTTTCGGAAATTAGACCAACTCTAGTGCCAACTTTTCCACGCTAACAATTGAGAACCCAACTGGAGGATTCAAGTGACAGAGACCACACACCTTCCTCACAAGATATTCACCATACATGTATACAAAACCCTTCTGGATGAAAGTTAAGACTCTTGCCCATGACCTTAAGTCAACAAAAAATTTCAATGTCTACTTAGGTTCTCAGTCATCCAGCCATGGTTGTCCCAAAGGTGCTTTTTTCAAGAGACAACTGGACTCTCTGGCTTTTATTTGAAGATCTTTCGCTTCTCATCCAAGAAGCTTCTTCAGCTGAAGAACCTTTGAATTGAATTGAATTTTATTATTTGTATGCCGCCCTTCTCCGGGAAGGACTCAGGGCGGCGAACAATTCAAAAGGGGAAAAAGGGGAACATAAAACGAAGTACAAATAATTAAAATAGACAAGAGTCACGCAACCATACAAGTCGAGAGGGGAAGGGAACTCATCAACCCCAGGCCTGCCGGCAAAGCCAGGTTTTGACGGCTTTTCGGAAGGCCTGGAGAGAGGTGAGGGTCCGAATCTCTGCGGGGAGTTCGTTCCAGAGGGCCGGAGCTGCCACAGAGAAGGCCCTCCCCCGGGTAGTAGCCAGATGGCATTGGCTAGTAGATGGAACCCGGAGGAGGCCAACCCTGTGTGATCTAATGGGTCTGTGGGAGGTAATTGGCAGCAGGCGGTCTCTCAAGTACCCAGATCCAATACCATGAAGGGCTTTATAAGTTACGACTAGCACCTTGAAGCGTATCCGGAGACCGATCGGTAACCAGTGCAGCTCGCGGAGGATAGGTGTAATGTGGGTGTACCGACGTGCACCCACAATCGCTCGCGCGGCTGCGTTCTGGACAAGTTGAAGTCTCCAAATACTCTTCAAGGGCTGCCCCATGTAGGGTCAAAGACATCTACAACTTTCTTAAGTCTGTTCTGACCGAGGCTTCCCAAGAGCATGAAGCAAACTCTTTGTCCCGACAAAAAAACACTTTTTATTAATTGACAGTGAATTCTGCTCATTCACATCCAGGAAAGTCTTTCAAGGGAGGATTTACAGTCACAGACCTTATCTGGCTTGGAGAGCTGCCAGGCCGAGATCTTCAAAAGGTGGCAAGGAGAGTCACGAACCAATTAAGTGAATTAATTGTCTCCTGCAAACTCCACTCCCCTTTCGCTCCTTTTTTATTTCCTCTGGGAGGGGCCATTCACCGTCCACCTGTGGCCTTATTCCCAAGTCAACCCCTGTTCTTCAGCTGTTTTCTTCGTCTGGCAATTCTGTGCATGCGCACACTGGGAACAGGCTCCAGCTGTTCGTCTGCCTCACTGATGTCTGACTCTGAAGGCAGCCAATAACTGGCATATGGTCCTGTCCCCCTCTCTGCCTCCGAAACAGAGCCCACCTCAGAGCCTTCCCCAGACTCCAGGACTGGCCCAGGTTCCTCCCCAACCGCCTCACTGTCCGAATCTGCTGCCAGTTCCGCTGGTGGGCCACAACAAAGTGTCCCTGTGGGGTCAGCCATGATCAGTCGCAATCAGAGGCAGAAGGGTAAGTAGGACTTCTTCTAAGAGCAGGCCCCGAGGACACATAAGAGCCACCAAATTGTGTAACGTACTTCTTACACTCACAACAATTCCTTCACATCAAACAGCAATGCGATCAGGATTGCTTTATTTTTTCACTTGGGAAGGGATGCAAAACAGCTATCAAACGTCTTGTAAAATATGATTGCTATTAACCCTGGGTTATGTAATGCTTCCTTTCTTTTTTTAGTATGAAATTCCACCGCATGCTTTCCAGATAGCAGGAATAAATCCAGATGTTTGCTTTCTCCAAATTTAGTGCAGGGAAGAGACGGGGGCAAGAATGCATCTCCGACACACAGGCACAACACCTGCTGAATCCAGAACATGGATAATGTCTTTCGCAATTTACCTGAACATAGAGAGCCGAGGTGGCGCAGTGATTAGAGTGCAGTACTGCAGGCCACTTCAGATGACTGCTATCTGCAGTTCGGCGGTTCAAATCTCACCGGCTCAAGGTGGACTCAGCCTTCCATCCTTCTGAGGTGGGTGAAATGAGGACCCAGACTGTGGGGGCGATATGCTGATTCTGTAAACCGCTTAGAGAGGGCTGAAAGCCCTATAAAGCGGTATATAAGTCTAACTGCTATTGCTATAGAAAGAGCATCCTGAAAGGTGTATAGGTAGTCCTCAACTTACAACAGTTCATTTAGTAACCATTCAAGGTTACAAAGGCACTGAAAAAAGTGACTTATGACCATTTTTCACATGACCATTGCTGCATCCCTGTGGTCCCATAATCAAAATTCAGACATTTGACAACTGACTCATATATATGACGGTTGCAATGTCCATGGATCATGGGATCTCCTCTTGTGACCGTCTGAGAAGCAAAATCAATGGGGAAGCCACATTCACTTTACACCCAGTTGTTACTAATTTAACAACTGAAGGGATTCACTTAACTCACCATGGCAAGAAAAGGGTGTAAAATAGGGGGAAATTCACTTAATAACCAGAAAGTCCAGTTGCCTCTTGAAACCCTTAATCCTAACTGTCAAAAATGTCTCAAAGGTGGGTTTTTTTTCAGGAGGCAAATGGACTTTCTGGTTTGTTTTTCCTTTGAAAACGTTTCACTTCTCCTCCAAGAAGCTTCTTCAGAGTTGAAGAAGCTTCTTGGATGAGAAGTGAAATGTCTTCAAAAGAAGAAGTCCAGTTGCCTCCTGAAAAGCACCTTTGGGACAACCGTGACCTGGATGATGACTGAGGATCTCTGCAGATGTTTAGCTATACAATTTGGGATGAAGACGCTTGGAATGGTGTGGGAGTAGGAATGGATTTCCAGAGGAAAAAAATTTCAGAGTACAGGAACCATTTGCACCACTCAGGTGACCTTAAGGACACCGATAAACCTTCAAGGTTTATCAACGACCCTCTAAAAGGATGCAAAGGACCAGCTGTCTGCAAGGAATATAAATCCTTCCATTCCCCACTGTCCTGTCGAAGCTGAAGAAGCTTCTTGGATGAGAAGTGAAATGTCTTCAAAAGAAGAAGCCCAGTTGCCTCCTGAAAAGCACCTTTGGGACAACCGTGACCTGGATGATGACCGAGGATCTCTGCAGATGTTTATCTATACAATTTGGGATGAAGATACTTGGAATGGTGTGGGAGTAGGAACGGATTTCCAGAGGGAAAGAATTGCAGACTACAGGAACCATTTGCACAACTCAGGTGACCCTGAAGACACAGATAAACCTCCAAGTGCTTCAAAGAGTCTCTAAAAAGATGCAAATGATCAGTTGTCTGCAAGGAATATAAATCCCTCCATTCCCCACCATTCAGTCAGAGCTGAAGAAGCTTCTTGGATGAGAACCGAAACGTCTTCAAAGGAAGAAGTCCAGTTGCCTCCTGAAAAAGCACTTTTGGAGCAACCGTGACCTGGATGATTAAGAATCTCTACAGACTTTAGCTATACAATTTGGGATGAAGACCCTTGGGAGGGTGTGGGAGTAGGAATGGATTTCCAGAGGAAAACAATTTCAGAGTACAGGAACCATTTGCACCACTCAGGTGACCTTAAGGACACAGATAAACCTTCAAGTGGCCTCAACGACCCTCTAAAAGGATGCAAAGGACCAGCTGTCTGCAAGGAATATAAATCCTTCCATTCCCCACTGTCCTGTCGGAGCTGAAGAAGCTTCTTGGATGAGAAGCGAAACATCTTCAAAAGAAAAAACAAAGTCCAGGTGCCTCCTTAAAAAAGAACCTTTGGGACAGCCATGATCTGGGTGACTGAGAATCTCTGCAGACTTTTAGCTATACAATTGGGGATGAACACGCTTGGAATGGTGTGGGAGTAGGAATGGATTTCCAGAGGAAAATAATTGCAGACTACCAGGAACCAGCAGCACAGGTGACACATATAAATTTCCAAGTGGCCTCAACGACCCTCTAAAAGGATGCAAATGACCAGCTGTCTGTCCTTCCATTCCCCACTATCCTGTTGGAGCTGAAGAAGCTTCTTGGATGAGAAACGTAATGTCTTCAAAGAAAGAAAAAAACCAGAAAGTCCAGTTGCCTCCTGAAAAAGCATCTTGGGGACAACCATGACCTGGATGAACTGAGAATCTTTATAGACATTTAACTGTCCAAATCGAAATTTCAGGCTGACTTGTGGTCATAACTCAAGCGCTAACTTTATAATCACCATTCTCAAGAATCCTTGACTTGCCTATCCATGAAAGTATTTGTCTGCAATTATTCAAACAACATGATGCTATTTGTAAAAGACACGAACTGGCTCACCAAAGTTTCTGGCAAGGACAAAATTTGCTTTTCACTCTCCATCTCATCCCTCTGGGAATCTGTCCCAAATTCCTTTAGTTCCATCAATTCCTTCCTCTTCTAGGTTGACCTGGGAATGATTACCACTTGCATCCTGCCATGACCAAACAATTAGTCTCTAATTTCCTTACAGGAATTAAAACTGTTCATCTACCCATTTGAAGAGCTCATTCAGAGGTCAGCAACCTTAAACACTCAAAGAGCCACAAAGATCGTAACCGGAAGCCCCCCGTTCAATTCTGGAGCCGACCGGAAGTCCAGTTCCCCCACCTTAGAGTCTCCTCCTAGCACGGCTTCCTTTTTCCTCTACCTGTCCTAACCAAAAGCCCTATCAATTGTGGAGCTGACCAGCAACAGGGAGCCGCAGCAGAGGGATGAAAGAGCCACATGCGGCTCCAGAGCCACGGGTTGCTGACACCTGAGTTAATTAATAACTGCTGTGACTTTTTACTAATATACCAATATGCAAAAATACACCTGTGTAAGAGATAAGCAACCTCTTAATCTGATCAATAAATAAATGTTCATATACAAGAGCCTTGGTCACTCACTCCAAGGGAACCAGCATGGTCTAGTGGTTAGGGCATGAGACTCTGAGTTCTAATCCTGTCTTAGGCACAAAGTTCGCTAGAGACTTTAGCCCAGCCTCCTTCTCTCGGCTTTAAGAAGGATGCAAGAGCAAGCCCCCCCCCCATATCAAGAAAACTGCAGGGGTAATGACATTTTTGCTTGAATGTATGATATACAAGGACAACAATTAACATAAGCATACTTGATGGATGATTGGCGGGATTGTGCATAATCGAAAGTAGCGATGTATAAACATAAACAGTTTTTAAATTTTTTTTACACTGAAAAAATAATCAGAATGAGATAAGTGATTACATAAAGGTATATTGTTATTAAATAGACAATCAAGGATGCAAGGGAATTAGGTTCGCTGAAAAGAAAGAAATATTCACTGTAATTGAATATATGATGTACAATGAAAATGAAGTGTACTTAGTTATATTAGATGGAAATTTTGTGATTGTATACGTAATTGAAAATATGGATGCACAAACGCTTGTAACCAAACAACATGCTGTGTGTAATGGATGAGAATTTATGATGTTGTCTTTTATGTTTAAAAAATAAATAAAAAAATTAAAAAGAAAACTTCAGGGGCTTGTCCATGTATAGGTTGTCCTTCTCTTAAAATCATTTGTTTAGTGATTGTTCAAAGTTACGGCAACACTGGAAAAAGTGACATGACTATTATTCACGCTTATGGCCGTTGCAGGATTCTCCCAGTCACGTGATCAAAATTTGGATGCTTGACAGCTTGGCATGTATGTAATGGCAATGTCAGTGTCCCAGGATGATCTGGTCCCCTTTTGTGACTTTCGTCAACTTGCAAAGAATCCCTGGCCGGCTCTCGAGTTGCCATAGGAAAGGAGGGGATGGGAAACCGATGAAATGGCAGGGCAGCAAAAGACAGAGGCACATTCCAAACTTGTCTCTCTCAAGGCTGTATCCCAGGTTACCCAACAGCAGCTGGAAAGAGAAGTGATCTCCACAGCCCTGTGAAAGTGCTCTGTTGGAGAATGTGATTTACGACACAATCTGGGGGAGGGAGGGGGGAAACAGGATCATAATTGGGCTGTAAATTACGCAGGGTCAGAGCTGGCTTCACTTGCGTGCATGCCGAGATGTTGCTCCTAATAAATAACTGGATTTCTTTTTAAGCTTGGCTCGAGGCTCATGATTTAATTATGGCATCCCTCGGAACCCTGACAACCAAAGTCAATTCTGCATGAAAAAAGAATTCGTGATTGAGTCAACTTCCAATAAAACAAAAAGGAAAGGAGAATGTGGAAATTGCTTGGAAGAGGAAAAAGAATTTCCTACAGTATGCACCAGAAGTGGGTGGCGTTACACTAATGGGAAGTTACACTTAGTAAACTAAGTTACACTTAGGTAAGAAATGCCTAGATATAGCAGTCTTCCAATATTTGAGGGGCCATCACAGAGAAAAGGTGTCAATCACCAGAAGGCAGGACAAGAAGCAATGGATGGAAACTAACTAAGGAGAGAAACAACCTAGAACTAAGGAGAAATTTCCTGACAGTGAGGACAATTCATCAGTGGAACAACCTGCCTCCAGAAGTTGTGAATGCTCCAGCACTGGAAGTTTTAAGCCAAGGTGGCGCAGTGGTTAAATGCAGCACTGCAGGCTACTGCTAGATCAGCAGGTCAGCGGTTCAAATCTCACCGGCTCAGGGTTGACTCAGCCTTCCATCCTTCCGAGGTGGGTAAAATGAGGACCCAGATTGTTGGGGGCAATATGCTGACTCTCTGTAAACCGCTTAGAGAGGCCTGAAAGGCCTATGAAGCGGTATATAAGTCTACTGCTATTGCTATTTAAGAAAATGTTGAATATCCATTTGTCTGAAGTGGCATAGGGTTTTCTGCCTGAGCAGGGGGTTGGACTAGAAGACCTCCAAGGTCCCTTTCAACTCTGTTATTCTATTATTCTGCTTCTATGGGTTTAGGGTATTTTAGTATTTTGTCCTGTGTACTGGCAAGAGATCTAAATTTTTATGCTATTCTCACTTGCTTGCTTTCGATGGAAGGAGGAAGTGAAGGAGACCACAAATAAGAAAAACCCCTGTGAGATGAAGGATTGTTTAAAAAACGAGGACAAGAGAAATATATTGTGGAAAAAGTGCATGGAGAGGAAATTACAGTCGCAAGAGTCAAAAAGAGGGGAGGAGAAGAGATAAGGCATGAACATTCGGAGTGATCCTAATGGGAATTTAACAAAAATAGTTTTGGAAATGTGAAAAGAGAGCTAAATAAGGAATTCTCAGCAGAGGAACTGGGATTAAAAATAACAAAACAAGAAACCCATTTGGGAAGAAACAGATGGAAAGGAATGCTGGGGTGAATAGTTGAGAGATTTATACAATAGTAGGATACTGTATGTCAAAAGTGGGATTGAGATGACCTCTACAAGGGTTAGCATTCAAAGCAGCCCTTAATGATGTGAGAACATTGCAAAAAATGTAATTCTACAGATAGGAATGAAGTAGCTGAAGGAAGATTCAGAATTGAGTGTCACTGCTTGAGGATTGGCTGTGCCATTTGTTCTGTTTGTGCGAAAGTGCCCGAGAAGTGGAATAATGCAGTGTTTCTCAACTTTAAACTATCTAGGCATCAACTCCCAGAATTCCTCAGCCAGCTATCCTAGGCAGGCTGAGGAATTCTGGGAATTTGTAGTCCAGATGGTTGAAAGTTGCTAAGTTGAGAAACACTGGAATTAACACTCTCTTGTTTTCCTACAAAGAACAAGAGTGGATGAAACAAGTACAAGGGGATTAATGAATTAATTTGTTCAGTGTGTCCGGGCAGCTGTGGATCACAATTTATTTTTTGATGAAAAGAAAAATCCACCAAAGAGAGAGCCATGAGCAACGTTTGAGAAAGGCGATGAAATCTTCTTCCAGAAAAGTATAATTTGCAAATTACTTTAGCTCTTCAGGAGTTCACCGAGAACTGTAGGATGATGGAATAATTAATTGATCGTACATTATTGTTGATGTAGGGAAAGTCTTCTACAAAAAGATTAGGCTTGAATTATGGAATGTATTGCATGAATGTGGAATTAAAAATTGGTTGCTGAACGTGATGTGTGAAGGAAGTAAAGCACACACAAGAATAGATGAAATACTGAGTTCAATGCTAAGCAGCTAATATTTCAGGTTGTGTGTGTGTGTGTGTGTGTCTGCGTGTGTGGGTGTGTATGATGGAGAGGGGGAGAGGAAGAGGGAGCGACAGATGCTTCTGTGATATTCAAGGTGAGTTGACTGAAAATTTCAAAGTTGTTGAATGAATCTAGCTTCCTCATTGACCTAGCTCAGGGGTCAGCAAACTGCGGCTCTGGAGCTGCATGTGGTCTTTCATCCCTCTGCTGTGGCTCCCTGCCACTGGTTAATTCCACAATTGATAGGGCTTTGGTTAGGACAGGTAGAGGATTAACGAGGCCACACTATGAGGATACTCTATGGTGAGGTGGAAGGGGAACCAGACGTCGAGACAGCAGAGGAAAAAGGACGCCACGCTAGGTGGAAACACTATGGTGGGGGAACCAGACTTCTGCTTGGCTCCAGAATTGAACGGGGAACTTCCTTCTGGTCAGGACCTTTGTGGCTCTTTGAATGTTTAAGGTTGCCGACCCCTGACCTAGCTAATCAGAAGGTCGCAAAAGGGGATCACATGACCCAGGGACGCTGCAACCATCATAAATTGGAGTCAATTGTCGAGCATCTGAATTTTGATTGCCACAATGGTTCAGAAGTGTGAAAAATGAAATTTGATGGCGATGGGATTGCGAAATTCCCCACCCTTTCTTTTGACCCTGCCGATGTGTCCCCTTGATTTAAAGACAAAAATTACATACCCCCCCTGAGCTGTATCTGGACCATCTGCTTGTCAAGGTGTGATACAGGACAGTGGTGGGATTCAAAAAAATTTACTACCAGTTCTGTGGGCGTGGCTTAGTGGGCATTGTATGGTTTGGTGGGCTTGGCAGAGGAAGGATACTAGAAAATCTCCATTCTCACCCCACTCCAGGGGAAGGATACTGCAAAATCTCCATTCTCACCCCACTCCAGGGGAAGGATATTGCAAAATCCTCATTCCCTCCCAATCAGCTGGGACTCAGGAGGCAGAGAATAGATGGGGGCGAGGCTAGTTAGAGGTGGTATTTACCGGTTCTCTGAACTACTCAAAATTTCCACTCCCAGTTCTCCAGAACTGGTCAGAACCTGCTGAATACCATCTCTGATAGAGGACTTGTCTTGAGCTGCAGTGAAATGCAGCATTTTGCACAACTGGGAGAACACAAAAGGTTTTGTCCTTCAAGCAGAAAACGTGTGGGGCTGGATTCTAAGGGCGCGTTAAAATAAACCATATGCTGTCCTGTTTTTTTTTTAAAAAAATTACTTTCTTATTCTCATTTGTGTAAGACAGATACTCCACAGATTTTCCAAAAGTAATTTTTCTTGGATAGGTTGCGTAATGAAACATTGAGGGAAACAGTTATATGCGCCTTAGCGGCTTTTCTTGAAAAGGTGGCACGGGTTTAAAGATGGCGAAGATGAAGAAAGATGCCACATATATATAATCATATATATTATTTTTGCAACCCCTGGTAAGCCCCAATTATGGGAGGAAGCTAACTGCTTCCATCATCTGTCAATCGGCTCGTCACAAGAGTCCATCACGACACAAACCCAATATTTTTACTTATTACTTATTAAAAATATTACAATATTTTTACCCAATAATAACAAAGGCAACAGTAAAAATATTGGGTTTCTGTCATGATGGACCCTTGTGACGAGCCGATTGACAGATGATGGAAGCAGTTAGCTTCCTCCCATAATTGGGGCTTACCAGGGGTTGTAAAAATCTAATAGATACCTTTCACCCTGGCTTCACTGATAATGGATAAGAGCCTGTGGCCTAATGGCTAAGGAGTCTGCCTAGTATGTAATATAGCCCAGGTTCAAATCCCACTAAGGGTATGGCTAGCTGATGAGAGCTAGATAGCTTGAAATAGATCTATACTAGTCTCCCTTTATTTATTTATCAGCACAAATAAAAAAAACATATATATATATTCAAAAAAGACATTGTTTTGTTGACAAGGTTATGATGAATGAAGCAGTAATGATTTATTTCGCCTGTCATTAGTACATGGTGTTGAATCAACAGCTGTTAAAAAGAGGAAATGAAGAGCAGAGTGCCAAATAAAGAAATAACCCAAACTTTGAAACAACTGAATGTTTTAAAATGGTACATGACATTCAAAACTTACAAAAAGGGGGATTAAATTAAATGGGGTTTCCACAGGAACTAAGTGCAGTCTAGGTAGAAGTTGGCTTGTGCATGTCAAAGAACACGCCATTTTTTTTCCCCAGGCATCTTGGCCTCAGAATCTGCAGGCATTAATGGGAACATTCACTTAGTGCTAAATCTGGCTAAGAATAAACCATGGCTAGGGGACCCATTAAGTCAACCACCTAAATAGTGGGAGCCATATCGACAGATCCTTCACATCCTGGACATAAATTATATCAACTGCTCCCCTCTGGACAATGCTATAGGCCATTGAATGCCGAAAGAAGTGGACATAAAGATTTCCCCCTTGTGCTATCATTCTGTTGAATATCTAATTCTTACAGCACTGTCTTATGCCTAAGGATATTTACCCATGTTGTATTATTATTATTATTCAATTGTATCACAGCGGCCAGTTGTTTCGCCGGATGGTGGTGATTTTGTCATTATTATTATTATTATTATTATTGTTGTTGTTGTTGTTGTACAATTGTATCACAGCGGCCAGTTGTTTCGCCGGATTTGGCATTGGTTACTAGTCGGGCCCCACCCAGGGGCCTAGGACGTCGTAACGTATTTTCGTAATATGCGTGCAGATCCAATTATTATTATTATTATTATTATTATTATTATTATTATTAGGTTAATCTTTGGTGAGATTCACAGCCTTTGGGGCTGGTTGGTAGCTCAACAGCTCGAGTCCTAACCAAGGACCTAGGAACTGTTAAGGTAACGTCGGAGGATATAAGCTGTTCCAAGTAGGGTGGTTTTTTTGTAGAATCAGAATGTTCAAGTCTGATAAATTTAAATTTTCCAAATAGCGAGGTAGCCCTTTAGGTATTGCTCCAAGGGCTCCAATTACAATCGGGACAACACACAATTTCTTTTTCCACAGTCGCTCAACTTCAATTTGCAAGTCCCGGGACTTTGTGATTTTTTTCTTGCTTTTTATCTTCAATTCGTGCATCCCCAGGTATTGCAATGTCAATGAACCATACTTTTTTCTTATACTTTCATACATTACTACTACTACTATTATTATTATTATTATTATTATTATTATTATTATTATTATTATTATCTTTTTCATCTTCTCTATTAACCCCTCTTGTTGTTGTTGTTGTTATTTTACTTCTGAGAGCTTCTGCAACAGAGAGAAATTTCTTGTATGTCTAATTACTCTTGGCCAATAAATCTATTCCATTCCATTCCATTCTACATTTTCTATTCTATTCCATTTCTTCTATTCTATTCCCTTCCATTCCACTTTGCATTTTCTATTCTGTTCCATTCCATTTAATTCCGTTCCATCTATTCTATTCTATTCTATTCTATTCTATTCTGTAAAATGAGGACCCAGATTGTTGTGGGCAAGAGGCTGACTCTGTAAACGGCTTAGGGCGGACTGTAAAGCACTGTAAAGCGGTATATAAGTCTAAGTGCTAATGCTGTCTCTGCAATGGTGGCGAAGTGGTTAGAATGCAGTGGATGACTCAAACTTCCATCCTTCCGAGGTGGTCAAAATGAGGATTGTTGGGGGCATTATGCTGACTCTGTAAACCGCTTAGCTAGGGCTGCAAAGCGCTGTAAAGCGGTATATAAGCCCAAGTGCTATTACTATTCCTGTCTCACTTTTGCTATTGTTGACTTTCATTTTTAGTCTTCTTTTTCATTGTCATCTTCAACAGCCTGTGGCCAGACTTCTATTTTAATGGGAATAACTTATCAACGTCTTATTTTAGCTGTCCGCTTTAGCGTCTCCTCGGGGGCCTCCGGGCTGCCCAAATTTAGCTCTCAGATAGGGAAACTACGTGACTGAATCCTCTCGTCACATCTAAAGACGCCAACGGCCCCATTTCTCTTCGCAAGAAACTGTTGTGCCAAGAAAGCTAGACTAGAAGTGGGCTCTCTAGCCTTCTATAAATAATTTTTTTAAAAAAGAAAAAAAAAGGCTGTGGTAAAAAGTTAACAGACTGTATATCGTATTTTTCACATGGTGTAAATTCTGAAACTGCCGTATCTCAAAGAGAAAGGTATTTGCAAAAAACTGGAAAAATGAAACAGTACCAAAACAGGAAGAAGTTATTCGAAAAATAATGGAGTGTGCTGAAATGAGAAAATTGACATTTGAAATTAGAGGACAAGAAGACAAGCAATTTTATAAGATATGGGACTTGTTTTATCAGTGGCTGGGGGGAAAAACCTGGAAATGAAAAATGTTCTACTTATGTTCTAACTGAAGGAGTTATAATATAATTATGCTGTGAAATAAACTAACAATGATACAATGAAAGACTGATACATATATGAATTGAATAATTTAGAACTTTTGTTTTCAAATGGATAAGGATAACAATGAATTTATATATACTTGATAGAGGATTGGTGATATAATGTATAACTTTAAGTATATATTATAAAGATATCTTGTTGTTGATAAATAATTTTAATAAGGAAGTAATTAAAAATTGGTATATATATATGAAGTGACTATTTAGAATACCTTGTTGAAAAATGAAGGAATAACATTTTTGTTTGAATGTATGATGTACAAGGACAATAATGAACATAAGCATTCTCGATAGTTGATTGGTGGGATTATACATAATTGAAAACAGCGATATACAAATATAAATGGTTGGTTAAAAAAATTCATATCGGGATATGTGATTAAGTATAAACATTATTATATTTACTTATTAAATTAATTAATAGATTAAAAGTATAAACAGACAATCAAGAATGTAAGGGAATTAGGTTTATTGGGGAAAAATATATATTAATTGTAATTGAATATACACTGTACAATGAAAGTGAGGTACCTAGTTATATCAGATGGAAAATCTGTGATTGTAAATGTAATTGAGAATATGGATGCAAAAACACTTGTAACCAAACGACATGCTGTATCTAATGGATGAGAATTTTTTTAATGTTTTTTTATGTTTAAAAATAAAAACAAATTCCCCCCCCCCAAAAAAAAGAGAGAAAATAGCTTTTGCACGCGTGTATATCAAAACAATTACGATGGCCATTCATTTCCAGGTAGATACTCCTTAATGTGGATTGTTTTGAAGTGGAAGAGTCCAAACTTCTTATCCCACACATTAAAATCTAACACAGAGAAGGAACTGGAAATATGCTTGGCAACAGGCTCATACTTATGACGGTTGCAGTGTCTCGGGGGTCATGCGATCCTCTTTTACAACTTTCGGACCAACAACGTCAATGCGGAATCCGGAATCACTTAACAACCATGTTACTAACTTCACAAATGCAGCGGTTCACTTCGCAACTGTGGCAAGAAAAATCGTAAAATGGGGCAAACGCACGTAAGAATAGAATAGAATAGAATTTTATTATTTGTATGCCGCCCTTCTCCGGGAGGACTCAGGGCAGCAAACAATTCAAGGGGGAAAAAGGGGAACATAAAAAACAAAATACAAATAATAAAAGTAAACAACAGTCGCACAACCATACATGTCGAGAGGGGAGGGAACTCATCACCCCCAGGCCTGCCGGCAAAGCCAGGTTTTGACAGCTTTTCGGAAGGCCTGGAGAGAGGTGAGGGTCCAAATCCCTGCGGGGAGTTCATTCCAGAGGGCCGGAGCTGCCACAGAGAAGGCCCTCCCCCAGGTAATAGCCAGGTGGCATTGGCTGGTAGATGGCACCCGGAGGAGGCCAACCCTGTGAGATCTAATGGGTCTGTGGGAGGTAAGAAAGGTTTCCCTTTTCACAGGCTCAATTGTGGTCATAACTCGAGGCCTACCTGTATTTCCCTTAACCCTGGCAAAACATACATCAGTTGCAAATAAACTCAAACCCTGACAAATGCTTAATATGCAGACACGCTCCTCCTACCTCCCAATAAATCTAGATAAAGGTAAAGGTTCCCCGGGCACATATGTGCTAGTCGTTCCCGACTCTAGGGGGCGGTGCTCATCTCTGTTTTAAACCCAAAGAGCCAGCGCTGTCCAATGACGTCTCCGTGGTCATGTGGCCGGCATGACTAAACACCGAAGGTGCGCGGAACGCTGTTACCTTCCCACCAAAGGTGGTTCCTATTTTTCTACTTGCATTTTTATATGCTTTCGAGCTGCTAGGTTGCAGAAGCTGGGACAAGTAATGGGAGCTCCCTCTATTATGCAGCATTGGGATTTGAACCACTGAACTGCCGACCTATCAATCGACAAACTCAGGGTCTTAGCCATTGAGTCACCGCATCCCTTTTCAATAAATCTAAGCACCTTACAAAAATCGAAAGAAAGAGAGAAACCTAGAGAGGCAGAAAGAAAACTAGAGGAGCAAACAAATATAATATGGAATATTTTTCCTCTCCTGGTTTCCGGAAATACCTAAGTTAAGTTGTTAAATTTCCAATTCTTCAGCCCGAAATATTTTGCTGATGCTTTTCTATACAGGACAATTATGCGTATCATAATTCAGGCCATGAAATTGTTTATGAGCTGTGTGTCACCTCTTTCTCGTGAATTTAACACCCAGTTCCTTCTTTGGTGGTCCGCCTGGCCTGGCCCAAAGCCACAGCCTGTGCCAGCTCTCTGTGCAATGCCCGGGCATTGCAGAGCAGAACATGGCATCTCAAGCCAAAGAATGATGTGTCTTCAAGAAGCAGACCTCATGACTGTAGGATGTGTGAGTAACAGACAGAGGCTCATGATTTCCACTGAGGAAAATGCAAGTCCTCGCTTTCTGGCAAAGAACAGACATACTTTAGGTTCCAACGTGAAGAATGCAGTCAGGCTGTTAGAGCAGAAATATTTCCCCTGCAGCCAAGCAAGACTCTCATCCCCTTCAAGATGTGATCGAGGAGATACTGTAGGGAGTTAGCCCCAGCCCTGCTCCTAGGAAAATGAGATATTTTAGGAAATATTATTTCCTGATAGTGAGAACAATTGATCAGTGGAACAACTTGCCTCCAGAAGTTGTGAATGCTCCAACATTGGAAGTTTTTAAGGAGTGCTTGGACAACTATTTGTCTGAAATGGTACAGGGTTTCCTGCCTAGGCAGGGGGTTGGACTAGAAGACCTCCAAGTCCTCCCTTCCAACTCTATTTTTCTGTTAAGACAGTATCTGACTGTAGGAAGTTAACCCCCACTCCTCTCCTAGGAAAATCAGATATTTGAGGAAGTATTAAAAGGGCAGAATATTTCCTCTAAAAGGGAGGCAGAAACTGCTCACCACCACCTTTGTCAACGGGCCATTAAGGCCTGGGCCAGTCTATTCTACATAACAAAGATCTACCTCCTTCAGGCAGAGCTATAATAGGAATCCCAAAGCCCTTTCATTACATCATCACCCAGCAAGAGTCAACCAAGCCTCGGACTCAGGACAGCATCAGAGTTGCCCCTGCATGGCCCCCATGGGAGTCTGACAACCAATCAGAATACAAGCTCAAATTCAAAAGCCCAGAAAGGCCATAAAACTCAGATACTCTCAGAATCTCTTCCCTTTTTTTCCCCTTCACCCAACATCTTCAAGGTGCGGGATCCTGTTAAAACCATTAAAGCCACCCTTCCAAGCAGCCTCCATGAATCCAGTGTCTTTCTCCCCACTTGGAACTGAACCAGTGGTGGGATTCAAATAATTTAACAACCGGTTCTCTGCCCTAATGACCAGCTGGGTAGGCGGGGGCTCAGTGTTCATGTGACTGGGTGGGCATGGCCAACTCAACGTCACTCATGTCAATGGGCGCTTCACCTTAGCTGTTACAATTTAATAAGGGTTAACCGGAGAGGCAGTTTCTCTAAGCAGGGCAATAGAAATTAGGTTAGAAACAACACCAGAATGTTTCCTTCCTGCCTTCCTTACAGGATTAGCCCTGTAAAGTGGAAAAAACCAAAAGGAGATTTCTTCCAACAACCGGTTCTCCCAAATAGGTGCGAACTGGCTGAATCCCACCATTGAACTGAACCCAGATGGACATTTCTTCCAACAATACTTTGATACATTAATGAAGAGAAGGACTAAGCGTGACATCATAGCAGTCTTCCAATAGTTAAGTGGGGGGGGGGGTTACAAAGAAGGAGGTCCAAGACAGCCCTTGAAGGCAGGACAAGAAGTAATGGATAGAAACTTATGAAGGGGAGATTCAATCTAGAACTCAGGAGACATTTCCTGACAGTGAGAACAATTACCGTATTTTTGGGACTATAAGACGCACCGGAATATAAGAAGGACCAAGATTTTGAAGAGGTACATTTTTTTAAAAAAGTTTTTGCACTCTGCAGGCCTCCCAAACCCTCTGCACACCTCATTTTCTTTTGTGAAAAACAGTGCATGCAGAGAGTTTCAGAGGTCTGAAAAGTGCTCTGTGGGCTTGTGGGGGGTGGGGTGGGGACAAAAACGAGCAAAAAACGGCCTGTTTTTTAAAAAAGTGAGAACAATTAATTGGTGGGCAATTCATTGCTTAGAAATGGAAAATTTGCACTCAATTGTGGTCATAAGTTGAGGACTAGCTGCATTACCTGAGAAAAGTGAGGGATATCTAGAACAGGAAGATCAATTCTCACAGGATGATGAGACACGATTTCTGAGTACTTGAGAGACCGCCTGCTGCCAATTACCCCCCACAGACCCATTAGATCTCACAGCGTCGGCCTCCTCCGGGTGCCATCTACCAGCCAATGCCACCTGGCTATTACCCAGGGGAGGGCCTTCTCTGTGGCAGCTCCGGCCCTCTGGAACGAACTCCCTGCAGGGATTCGGACCCTCACCTCTCTCCAGGCCTTCCGAAAAGCCGTCAAAACCTGGCTTTGCCGGCAGGCCTGGGGGTGATGAGTTCCCTCCCCTCTCGACATGTATGGTTGTGTGACTGTTGTTTACTTTTATTATTTGTGTTTTGTTTTTATGTTCCCCTTTTTCCCCCTTGAATTGTTCGCCGCCCTGAGTCCTCCCGGAGAAGGGCGGCATACAAATAATAAAATTCTATTCTATTCTATTCTATTCTGAATAGCCAACATGGAAAAAGGGCTATTTGGCGGTGAGAATAGAACAAAGAAACAAGAAGCAACGGATGGAAACGGAGGGCAAGACAAGGAACAATGGATGGGAGCTACCATATTTTTCGGAGTATAAGATGCATTTTTTTCCCTCAAAAAAGAGGCTGAAAATCTGGGTGCATCTTATACACTGAATACAGACTTTTTTGCCTCCCTAAACCCCGCCCACCTCACCAAAATGGCCGTGCATAGCCTTTAGGAGGCTTCCAGAGTGTTCCTGGGGGCTGGGGAGGGCAGAAATGAGCGAAAAACAGGCTGGTTTTTTGCTCAATTTTGCCCCCCCCCCCAGCCCCCAGGACCACTATATAAGTCTCCTAAAGGCTATGCATGCAATTTCTTTGACAAAATATGGGCCCGTTTTCATGAAAAATGGGCCATTTTTGCTCATTTGGGGGGGGGGCTGCCCCCCTGGAGCATTCTGCAAACCTTATAGAGGCTATTCATGCCTTTTTTTTCTTTTTAAAAGGGCCTGTTTTCACCAAAAACGGGCTGTTTTGGGGGGGGGGGTCTGCAGAGTGCAAAAGCTTTTTTGTTTAATTTGCCTCTTCAAAGAAAGGAGGGAAGGAAGGAGAGAAGGAGAGAAGAAAGGAGGGAAGGAAGGAGGGAATGTAGGAGATAAGGAAGGGGGAAGGTAGGAGGAAAGGAAGGGGGAAAGGAAGGAGAGGAGGAAAGAAGAAAGGAGGGACGGAAGGAGGGAAGGAAGCAGGGAAGGAGGAAGGAAGGAGAGAAGGAGAGAAGAAAGGGGGGAGGGAAGGGGGAAGGAGGGAGGGAAGGAAGGAGGGAAGGAAGGAGAGTAGGAGAGAAGGAAGGAGGGAAGGAAGGAGGGAAGGAAGGAAGAAGAAGTAGGGATGTTGTAAGATAAGATGGAGTTATGGGATGGTAAGAAAGCAATTTCAAGTATATTGTCAACTGTAGGGGAAAAATTGTTATAAATACATATTATTAATAACAGTTATGAGATCATATAATTGTGAATGTATATATGAAATTAATAAAATTTTCAAAAAAAAAATTGCCTCTTCAAAACCTTGGTGCGTCTTATACTCCGGTGCCTCTTATACTCAGAAACATATGGTAATCAAGGAGAGAAGCAACCTAGAACTAAGGAGAAATTGCCTGACGGTGAGAACAATTAATCAGTGGAACAACTTGCCTCCAGAAGTTGTGAATGCACCAACACTGGAAGATTTTAAGAAGATGTTGGATATCCATTTGTCTGAAGTGGTGTAGGGTTTCCTGCCTACGCAGGGGGTTGGACTAGAAGACCTCCAAGGCCCCTTCCAACTCTGTTGTTATTCTGTAAACAGAGTTATCAGGCAAACCATGGGCAGAAATATTAGGAGGAGGACATGTAGGTAAAAGTTCATGCCACAAAAACTGCACCCAGGGCGGAGTGCTGGGTAATAAGAACTCAACCCAACAGAAACCTCAAGAAAAGATGATTATCCCTGGGTACAAGTTGTGCTGAAAGCCAGAACCCACAAGGCAGTGTCTACTTTGTTGCAACAAGCTACAACTCAAACCTGTGCAAATAGAGATCCAGAGCCAGGGTGGGTAGTTCAATCCAGGCTCCAAAAGTCTCGTAATCCACTGGAGGGATCCTTCAAACAGAAGGTTGATGGAGCCGGGCCTCTGCAGAAGACCTAATCTACTAAATATGTAACTTATTACCACAACACCTCAGCGCCAGCAGATAAGCAAATACAAACGTTGAGATTAACATTAGACTGGCAATCAGGAAACAAACAATACCCATTGAAGAAACTAGCCGATGTAGGAAGGTAAAGGTTCCCCTCGCACATACGTGCTAGTCGTTCCATACTTTAGGAGGCGGTGCTCATCTCCGTTTCAAAGCCGAAGAGCCAGCGCTGTCTGAAGACATCTCCGTGGTTATGTGGCCGGCATGACTCAATGCCGAAGGTGCACGGAACGCTGTTACTTTCCCACCAAAGGTGGTTCCTATTTTTCTACTTGCATTTTTTACGTGCTTTCAAACTGCTAGGTTGGCAGAAGCTGGGACAAGTAACAGGAGCTCACTGTGTTATGCAGCGCTAGGGATTCGAACCAGCGAACTGCCGACCTTTCTGATCGACAAACTCACTGTCTTAGCCCATGAGCCAATACAGATAACAATTAAACAGCAAACAACAGCCAAAATAAGGAACCACCAAGAACCCTCCGACAGGGCAAAGCACTGATATATAAAGTGAGAACAAATCCCACTCCCTACTAACACTGATGATGTTAGCTAGTTGGGTAATGAAAAGTAAGAAAACAACCAAGCTCAGAGAGCATCAAGGACCCTACAGACAAAATACAGATACTCCTTGGCTTACAACAGTTCGCTTTGTGACCATTCAAAGACACTGAATAAGTTTCTTAAGACCGTTTTCACACTTATGACCATTGCAGCCTCCCCATGGTCACGTGATTGAAATTCAGGCGCTTTGCAACTGACTTATAGTTATGACGATTGCAGCATCCTGGAGGGGGGGGTCATGTGATTCCCTTTTGCGATCTTCCCACAAGCGAAGTCAACGGAGAAACGAGATTCACTTAACAACGATCTTACTAACTTAACTACTTCAGTGATTCACTTAACCATTGCAGCGGGAAAGGGCATAAAATGAGGCAAATCTCACTCAAACAATGTCTCCCTTAGCCACAGAAATTTTGGCCGCGACCATGGTCGTAAGCCGAGGATTACCTGTAACTGCGCACTTCATTTGTGGATAAGAGACAAAAGTATCACCATGCCTACATCCAAGCGTTGGTGCTGAGCAACGAGGCGTAACTCTCCAACAGATTTAGAGGCGCCCTTTGGATATTTTCTGAGCTACAGTATAAGACAAGGAAATCCAGGTAACCCAATCAATATTCAAGGAGGCCGAGTGGATTCAATCCACTGAAATGAGTTGAAAATGAATTTAAGGCAAGATGGATTTGACTTATATTGAGTCGATTTAAATCACAATAGAATGGAAGGGTATAGAATAGAATAGAATAGAATAGAATAGAATAGAATAACAGAGTTGGAAGGGACCTTTGAGGTCTTCTAGTCCAGCCCCCTGCCCAGGCAGGCAACCCTACACTACTTTAGACAAATGGTTATCCAACATCATCTTAAATTAACTTCCAGTGTTGGAACATTCACAACCTCTGGAGGCAAGTTGTTCCACTGATTAATGTTCTAACTGCCAGGAAATTTCTCCTCAGTTCTAAGTTGCTTCTCTCCTTGATTAGTTTCCACCCATTGCTTTTTGTCCTGCCCTCAGGTGTTTTGGAGAATACTTTGACTCCCTCTTCTTTGTGGCAACCCCTGAGATATTGGAAGACTGCTATCATGTCTCCCCTAATCCTTCTTTTCATTAAACTAGACATCCCCAGTTCCTGCAACTGTTCTTCGTATGTTTTAGCCTCCAGTCCCCTAATCATCTTTGTTGCTCTTCTCTGCACTCTTTCCAGAGTCTCCACATCTTTTTTATATCGTGGTGACCAAAACTGGATGCAGCATTCCAAGTGTGGCCTTACCAAGGCATTGAGTAAAAAGGCTTGATTTAAATCAACTGGATTTAAATCATAATTTTTAAAGCGCAACTGTCATTTCTGCCCCACAGCCGCTCCTCCTCTGACTCGCTGTTGACTCACTGACCGTCCCAATATTGCAGAGTAAAAAGGCCTCTCATGCTACGTAACTAAGCTCCGTTTCATGCTGAATAAACTAAATTATCAACGTGTCTTATATAGAAAACTATCTTTAGATAGAGTTTTACTCCAAAAGCATTTTAGTAAAATAAATTGGGTAAAAATAAAAACGATCCAATTTAAATTTTAAAAAAATCCGATTATTATTTTTTAATCGATTTTTATCCACCCTGGTTTCAGGGCAGCCAGAAACCAAGGGACTTCATGTGAAGGGAAAATTCAGCTCTGAACACAGCATATTTAGGGAGGATGCTGGAGGTAAGGCCGGTCCCTTGAAGGAGTGGGGGGGGGGGGGAATGGCGTCTTCCCAACTGAGGAGAGAAAAAGGAACACCAGCTGCACCAGATGAAATCAAAAAGCGGATAAATGAGGACAGAAAGTGGAAAAACAAGAAGGGAATTTTACTTCTATTTTAAAAAAAAACCCAGACTGAAGGGAACACAGGAGAAATGCGTAGGCTGACCATCTCCATTCCTCTGTGGCTACATTTAAAAAAAGGAAAATCAAAGAAAGCAGTTGAGGAAGAATTAATACACTTCCTTCAACATCTTCCCCAACATTGGACGCTGTTTAATAAAATAAAATTCAATGGTGGGGAAAAAAAGTAAAGTTCTACCTTTAGGTAAGAAAAACGAAATGCACAGGTACAATATAGGTGGTACCTTGCTCAATATTAGTAACTGTGAGAGGGATCTTGGAGTTCTAGTGGAGAACCATTTAAATAGGAGCCAGCCGTGTGCAGCAGCTGCCAAAAAAGCCAACACAGTTCTAGGCTGCATAAACAGAGGGATAGAATCAAGATCACGTGAAGTGTTAATACCACTTTATAAGGCCTTGGTAAGGCCACACTTGGAATATAGCATTCAGTTTTGATCACCATGATATAAAAAAGATGTGGAGACTCTAGAAAGAGTGCAGAGAAGAGCAACAAAGATGATGAGGGGGTTGGAGGTTAAAACATATGAAGAACGGTTGCAGGAACTGGGTATGTCTAGTTTAATGAAAAGGAGGACCAGGGGAGACATGATAGCAGTGTTCCAATATCTCAGGGGTTGCCACAGAGAAGAAGACCAAACTATTCTCCAAAGCTCCTGAGGGTAGAACAAGAAGCAATGGGTGAAAACTAATCAAGGAGGGAAGCAAGAACTGAGGAGAAATTTCCTGACAGTTAGAAGAATTAATCAGTGGAGCAACTTGCCTCCAGAAGATGTGAATGCTCCAACACTGGAAGTTTTTAAGAAGATGTTCAATAACCATTCGTCTGAAGTGGTGTACAGTTTCCTGCCTAAGCAGAGGGTTGGACTAGAAGACCTCCAAGGTCCCTTCCAACTCTGTTATTCTACATTCTAAAAGAAATCCTGGTTTCACCAACATCCTAAAAGTCTGTTTCAAAGGAAAGGTTGAGATGCTGAACACATTACAGTTTGACTCGAAAACCCATTGAAATGTGTTTCGCTAGGATACATCCAGACTCCAGAAACCGTCTAAAGACACAGCCAGAATTATCCGCTCAAGTCTGAAATCCAGAATGGTTAATGAATTTACAAATTGCTGGAAGAGCAAGAGAAAAACAAATCATCTTAAGAATAAGGCAAATTCAAAACATTTATATGCAGAACTAAGACCACCTACTAAGATAGATACACACACACACACACACACACACACACTGCTATGAAATTATGACCCAGAGACAGAACAAGTTAAAAGGTTATGATAAAGTGCTTTCTAAAAATTTGACAAAACAATTACAGTGCCACCACAGGAAGTATGATTTGAGGGGGGGGGCGGGGTGTCAATAAAATTTCTCCCACACAATAACTCAAGAGAAACACGAAGTGTTTTATAGACAGGGTACAATCCCAGCAGTGATTTAAAAAAAAATTAATAGATTGTATAATACATATGGAGAATGTTATGATGCAAACAGAGCACTGTATCCTATAGGGTAGCTCTCTCTCGAGTTGACTCAGAAGTACAGGAAAAGAGATACAAAACATTTTGTTATTCAAACTATTTTAAAAGCAAAGTTTGAATTGAAACCTTGTTTTTAAAATTAGGAAATGTCTGAGAACACGTAAATAACAACATCATAATCTTTTACGATGTGCACTTGACAGCTACCAAGTTGCACGTAGCACAATATTAGAAGAGGAAACTCTTTGCTAAGAAAATTAGACTGGGAAATTAAAGATTGCATGCAGTGACAGGAAAACGAACATTATTCAGAAGAGAAGCTTGACAAATTTAAGCAAGAATATGTAGGACAGGGGTCGGCAACCTTAAACACTCAAAGAGCCGCAAAGGTCCTAACCGGAAGCCCCCACCCCACCCTATTCAATTCTGGAGCCGACCAGAAGTCTAGTTTCCCCACCATTGAGTCTCCTCCTAGTACGGCCTCCTTTTTCCTCTGCCAACCAGAAGTCTGGTTCCCTCACCATAGAGTTTCCTCCTAACACGGCATCCTTTTTCCTCTATCTGTTCTAACTGAAAACCCTATCAATTGCAGAGCCGACCAGCGACAGGGAGCCGCAGCAAAGGGATGAAAGAGCCACATGCGGCTCCAGAGCCACAGGTTGCCAACCCCTGCAGTAGGAGAAGGGCTGGCAGAGCCATGGAGGATTAAAAAGAGACCTCAGCCTAGAATTCTTATGTAGCTACAAACAAAATCCAGCCACATTGATTGCCAATAAACGTATCAGTAACCAGGGGCTGATTGCTAACAAGAAGACTCTGTGCATAGACTTTAAGCAATAAATCAGCCAAATTGAACTTTGAAATAAGGACCTGTTTTTTCATGCCTGATAATATTCCACATATATCATACATCACACAGCAAGGTAGACATTTACAGGCTGGTTTTTAAAGAGGAAGCAGTTGACGTAAGGACTGTAACTGGAAACAAAATTCCAACATTTATAAACACTGATGTAATTATCAGCCAGGGTACAATAGAAAAGAATTTAAAATTTAATAATTACTGTTTGTATTGATACTTTTTTCTCTTTTTTCTGTTCTTCCTTTCCCCTTTTTTCCTTTTTATAGGATTACTGCCATTTATACTTGAAATAATGATAATGATAGATGGCAATGATATTAAAATGATGGTGGGTTTTGTTTTGTTTTTTAACCCAGAGTTGTTTCTAGACAAGATGGACAGCGCACAAATCTGATAGATAAATAAATAAATAAAACTTAGTTCTACACCATCAGCTGCTAATCTATGAGTTAATGAAATGAGGAACTTCTAATTTCATATTGATTGTTAGTCTCCTGTATTTACTGATATTTTATTATTCTATTCACTATGTTTCTTCTTTCTATTTTTCTCCTTCCTCTAGTTATTAATTTGGGGTTTAAAAAAACATGATGGATGGATGGATGGATGGATGGATGGATGGATGGATGGATGATATAGATAGATCAGGGATCGGCAACCTTAAACATTCAAAGAGCAATTTGTATCCATTTCCCAAAGAAAAGACCAGGAGCCACAAAACCTATTGGGGGTCGAAAAGTTCAATAAATCGCGTGCCGGCAGGTGTTGCACATTGGCAGTTGTGAAACATATTTTGAGCGACAGGGAGCCGCAGCAGAGGGATGAAAGAGCCACATGCAGCTCCAGAGCCACGGGTTACTGACCCCTCAGATAGATGATATAGATAAGATAGATGGATGGATGGATGGATGGATGGATGGATGGATGGATGGATGGATGGATGGACGGACGGACGGACGGACGGATGGACAGACAGACAGACAGAGACAGAGAGAGAAATAAGAGAGAGGGGGGATGGATGGATGGATAGATAGAGATTGATAGATAGAGCAATGATAGATAGATGGATGAAAGACAGATAGATGGATGGATGGATGGATGGATGGATGGATGGATGGATGGATAGATAGATAGATAGATAGATAGATAGATAGATAGATAGATAGATAGACAGACAGACAGACAGACAGACAGACAGAGACAGAGAAATAAGAGAGGGTGGATGGATGAATGGATAGATAGATATTGATAGAGAGATAATAGATAGATGGATGAAAAACAGATATGAATGGATGGATGGATGGATGGATAGATGATAGATAGATAGATAGATAGATAGATAGATAGATAGATAGATAGATAGATGGATGGATGGATGGATGGATGGATGGATGGATGGATAGATAGATAGATAGATAGATAGATAGAGATATAGATGGATAGATAGATGATAGATAGATAAATAGATAGATGGATGGATGGATGGATGGATGGATGGATGGATGGATGGATGAAAGATAGATATAGATGATGGATGGAAGGATAGATGGGTAGGTTGGTAGATAGGCAGGCAGGCAGGCAGGCAGGCAGGCAGGCAGGCAGGCAGAGAGGGTTTCACCAAAGATCCCTGAGGCATTCATAGATTTGTTACAAACGAATGAAGAAAAGCAAAGAAAACTGACCATTTTTGTAATGCAGAAAGAGACCCTGATCATTTTCCTCTTAGCACTTTTCAGCATCAGGCTGGCTGATAAAAACCCCGGTTATGGGGACTGCAGCACAAAAACAAGCAGTTCTTGTAAGTACGCAAAGCAAATAAAGTAATCTAAAGGGTGACATTCCAGCAGGGATAAATAAATGACTTGGTATTTTGGCAAACTGTTCCCTAACAATGGGAGCAATGAATGGAAACATCTTCAGGTGCAGAAATTCTAAGAGGGAGATACTGGCTAGTACGTGGTCATTTGCAAGCAAGAAAACACACGTGGGAAGTTGTTTTGAAAAACCTGGAGAGAAGAGAATGCTTCTGCCCCTTTAGTAACATGGAACTGAAAGTTGGCTATGCCTCGAGAAATAACAGAATAACAGAGTTGGAAGGGACCTGTGAGCATTAACCACACAAGTCCTTGCCAATGAGAAGAATTTGTGATGCCAAAGACACCTTTCTAGAGGGTGGAAGATGCTGAGCTTGTCGATCAGAAAAGTCCGCAGTTTGGCAGTTCGAATCCTTATAACTGAGTGAGCTCCCATTACTTGTCCCAGCTTCTGCCAACCTAGCAGTTTGAAAGCACGTAAAAATGCAAGTAGAAAAATAGGGACCACCTTTGGTGGGAAGGTAACAGCATTCCATGCACCATCGGCATTTAATCATGCCGTCCACATGACCACAGAGACGTCTTCGGACAGCGCTGGCTCTTCGGCTTTGGAACGAAGATGAGCACCGCCCCCTAGAGTCGGGAACGACTAGCACATATGTTCGAGGGGAACCTTGACTTTTAGACACCTCTCCAAGCTGGTTTTCTTTCTCTTAAAATGTTCCCCTCGGATTGGCTTCCTTGAAATTTCAGTGCCATCCCAAGAAAGCGGTTTAAAGTTTGCGGCCAAACATTTTTACAGCAAAACAATGAACTCTCTCAAGATGAGAAAAACATTGGGCACAGAGAGAGGGAGGGAGGGAAGGGGACCCATTAATTTGGAACATATGAGGACAAAGGGAAAGGAATTTCTGAAGCAGACAGCAACGGGAAGGAACCAGTAAACAGCATAAGGAAAGGGGAAAAAAGTGGAGAAAACAAGTGTAAAATTTGATACATCAATTACAGCGTACATTTCTCTGAGTCAGTTTATCCAGTTGTTGCAGACGAGAGAGGCCGTCCACGCCTTGGTATCCAAAACACAAAAATAAAGGGATATTCCAACAAACTTTTGTTGACTGCTGATTTTGTTGTAAGCACAACATCTCCATCATCCAAAGTTTTCCCAGGGAGAAATAAAGGAAAACAAGACACTTGGCCACGCTGCAGGGTGCAGAAGTTGGCCGAGAGGATCCAAGGAGGATCCAAAGGGCACTTCCCTCCTACTGTGTGATGTTGGATGTTAAACGGTGAAGTCATTGAGGGTGGAAGCCTCTATGCAGGCCATAAATCCAAGGAGCAGGCATGGGCTTGCCAGCTCTGAAGGATGTAAGCATAGACAGAGTTTTTGGAAGAAAAGGAACTGAATTCCACTTTTACATGTAGCTAAGAGATGTACATTCCCTGGTGTACTTCCTATAATTATGTTGGTGCCAAGATGTTAATGAGTAGGGAGGCTGGTCCATAGAGTAATTAGATGGGATTATACCTCTAGTTAATGAAGCAGAAGAGATGAATAAGTGAGTTGAGTAAGACCTGAGTAATGTTGAAGAATTATTTCTTCTTCTTCTTCTCCTTCTTCTTCCGAGGTGGTGCAGTGGTTAGAGTGCAGCACTGCAGGCTACTTCAGCTGACTGCAGTTCTGCAGTTCGGCTGTTCAAATCTCACCGGCTCAAGGTTGACTCAGCCTTCCATCCTTCCGAGGTGGGTAAAATGAGGACCCAGATTGTTGTTGGGGGCAATATGCTGACTCTGTAAACCGCTTAGAGAGGGCTGAAAGCCCTATGAAGCGGTATATAAGTCTAACTGCTATTGCTATTGCTATTCTTCTCCTTCTCCTTCTCCTTCTCCTTCTCCTTCTCCTTCTCCTTCTCCTCCTCCTCCTCCTCCTCCTCCTCCTCCTTCTTCTTCTTCTTCTCCTTCTCCTCCTCCTCCTTCCTCCTCCTCCACCTTTACTCAAGGTGTCCATTTCAACATGCTGATGGCTTACACCTCACAGGTGGCCTTGAGAAGTATCTCCAAAGTCTATCAAAACACACACTGGCCAAAACTGGTCATTAGGAATCTCCCTGCCCAGCCAAAAAAAACAATGACATTCTCTATTTTTTCTAGTTTTATGTTTTTACCACTTTACAGCAATTTCCTGGTCTCTTTTCCAATTCTCCTATTATGAAAAAATATAATCGTTTTATGTCATTCAATCAATTTCTCTTACACCACCTCCTTCTATCCAGTCCATTGCATTATTAAGAAGATTGGGGAAGAGTCATGTAATATTGCCTGTGATGACATCTTCACAATAAAGTCGCCCAAAGGCTCTCCATTAAATATAAATTCCAGGGAAGTAAAGGAGTAAAATATTTTTTAATATATTGTAATTTCTGCATAGATCACTAATGCTACCTTTCTGTAAGAATTCCTTAAAATATTTCTAATAAGGTCACATCATCTCAGGGTCTGGAAAATGTATCTTTTCTATTTGTCCTGTTATAAATCAAGCACCATAGTAATCTGTTTCAAATAAACTGGTACACACTGGATATTCTTACTGAAAACTATCTCACATACGCTTGCAAAAATATTTTTTCAATGTTTTGCAGATATGAATCCTCTGTTAATAACAGTAGATTTGCTTGATCTTTCCTTTTTTCCCCCTTCAAATAAGACGATTCCTTTTAAAGAATTAGTTAGTCCTTAAAGGTGGAGAAGACATTTGGGTTGTAAATACTGACGTTTTGCTGTAATAAATATGATGGTTATGTACTGAAGTTAAATTAAGCCAGTTAATGACTAAACCGGTATAAAAGGATTCAAGAAGGAAGCAAGGAAGGAAGGAGAGAGAGAGAAAAAGAAAGAAAGAAAGAAAGAAAGAAAGAAAGGAGGAAGGAAGGAAAGGGAGATAGAGAAAAGGAAAATAGGAAAGGGAGGGAAGGAAGGAAGGAGAGAGAGAAAGAAAGAGAAATAGAGAGAAGGAAAAATGGAGGGAAAAAGAGAAGGAAGGAGGAAAGGCAAAGGGAGAAAAGAAGGAAAGAAAGAAGGAAGGAAGGAAAGAAAGGGAAATAGAGATAAGGAATGTGGGAAAGGGAAAAAAGGAAGGAGAGAGAGAGAGAAAGAGAAAGAAAGAGAAGGAAAAAGGGGAGGGAAAGAGAGAAGGAAGGCAGAGAGAGAGAAAGAGAGAAAGAGAGAAAGAGAGAAAGAAAGAAAGAAAGAAAGAAAGAAGGAAGGAAGGAAGGAAGGAAGGAAGGAAGGAAGGAAGGAAGGAAAGGGAAATAGAGAGAAGAAAGGGAGGAAAAGGAAAGGAAGGAAGGGAAAGGAAGGAAGGAAGGAAAGAAAGAAAGAAAGAAAGAAAGAAAGAAAGAAAGAAAGAAAGAAAGAAAGGGAAATAGAGAGAAGAAAGGGAGGGAAAGGAAAGGAAGGAAGGGAAAGAAAGGAAGGAAAGAAAGAAAGAAAGAAAGAAAGGGAAATAGAGAGAAGAAAGGGAGGGGAAGGAAAGGAAGGAAGGGAAAGAAAGAAAGAAAGAAAGAAAGAAAGAAAGAAAGAAAGAAAGAAAGAAAGAAAGAAAGAAAGGAGCAATTGCTGTCAAAGCTTACAAAATTATGAGAATTGTAATGCTGACACATCTTGCCAAGCTGTTTCAGAATGACCATCCCAAGATTTGAAATCTACATTACCGATATTGTATTGCACATTATCCTAATCCGTACAAAGAGTATCAGATCCAATAGTTGGACTGAGGCTCATCTCAAGACCTTGCAAGCCCCACCAGGAAGGCCCATCACTTCTCTGGATGCCATGCATCCTTCTGTGAGCCTTAAGCACCTCTCTCGGGCAGCCTTTCTCTCTCCTTAGGCAGATCCAGGCAGGCCGTGTGTACGTGCAATCTTTACACAGTGTTTAATTGGAAAAAGAGATTCCCCACTTTCTGGTCTTAAAATCCTGGCGCTTCAAACATTGTTTCCAAGCCTTCGCGAAGGGCCTTTTTCTCCCTGCAATTAAGAACCTTAAAACACATGGAGGAGGAGGAGATTCCCGGAGCCATACGGAAGCTTATGGGAGGGGGAGGTTGCTCCTTTTGATTGAAGCAAGGTGAGGGGTTTTCTGGGGACTGGACCAGGCAGGAGACGGGAGTCCATCAATCTTCTGCTCCATGGAAAACCGTCAGCTACAATGGACACTCAGTTGGAAGAACAGATTGAAGGCCGGCAACGTTAAACACTCAAAGAGCCATTTGGATCCATTTCCCACACAAAGAAAAATACCGGGAGCCACAAAACCTACCAGGGGTTGAAAAGCTCAATTAATTACGAGCCAGTGGGTGTTATGCATTGGCGGTAGTGACATATACTCTGAGCGACAGGCAGCTGCAGCAGAGGGATGAAAGAGCCACATGCGGCTCCAGAGCCCCAGATTGCTGACCCCTGTTCTATGCCCTTCCCCTACTCTTTGGGGGCCTCTAAGGGGCACAGAGGGTGATGCCCATTTGGGGGACAGCAGCAGGCTATGTGGGGATAACATTTTCAGCCCAATCATGAGGGTAGCATTTTGGAGAGTTGGGGTGCGGTGGCCTAGAGGTGGAGCTCTCACCTCACAATCAGGAGGCTGTGAGTTCAATCCTAGGTAGAAGCAGATACTTCCCTCTCTGGGCACACTGAAAAATATGTCTACTGAACAAAACTCTGCATTGGTGACAGGAAGGGCATCCAGACATTAAAACACTATGGAAAGCAATAAAGGGAAGAAAAAAGACCAAGGGACCAGAAAGCAAATACAAAACCGCAGAATTAATAAGAGGGGAAAATATAAGATAGATTGTATACAAAAATAGTGTGAAATAAGAAATATAAGAGAATCAAATGTATATAAAAGATGTATTGTATGGAATTAATAGAGATAAAAGATATGTAAAATATGTATATGTGGATGGATGGATGGATGGATGGATGGATGGATGGATGGATGGATGGATGGATGGATGGATAGATAGATAGATAGATAGATAGATAGATAGATAGATAGATAGATAGATAGATAGATAGATAGGAGTGAGAGAGAGAGAGAGACAGACAGACAGACAGACAGGCAATAGAGATAAATATAGATAGAGACAGAGAGATAGATAGATAGATAGATAGATAGATAGATAGATAGATAGATAGATAGATAGATAGATAGATAGATAGATGAGAGTGAGAGGGAGAAATAGATGGATAGATGGATAGATGGATAGAGAGAGAGAGAGAGAGAGAGAGAGAGAGACAGACAGACAGACAGACAGACAGACAGACAGACAGACAGACAGACAATAGAGATAAATATAGATAGAGACCGACAGAGACAGAGATAGAGATAGAGAGAGGGGGGGAGAGGGAGAGAGATGATAGAGACAGTCAGAGATAGATAGATAGATAGGTAGGTAGGTAGGTAGGTAGGTAGGTAGGTAGGTAGATAGATAGATAGATAGATAGATAGATAGATAGATAGATAGATAGATAGATAGATGATAGATAGATAGATAGATAGATAGATAGATAGATAGATAGATAGATAGATAGATAGGAAGAGAGAGAGATGATAAATAGAGACAGAGATAGAAAGATAGAGAGATATGGACAGAGAGACACAGAGAGAGAGAGAGATGGAAAGACAGACAGGCAAAGATAGATAGACAGATAGACAATAGACGATAGATAGATAGATAGATAGATAGATAGATAGATAGATAGATAGATAGATAGATAGATAGATAGATAGATAGATAGAGTATCCCACCACTGAGTTGTTCGGTTAGTACCATAGTTGTTAAGCGAATTGGGCTTCCCCCTTGATTTCGCCAGTCAGAAGGTCACAAAATGGGATTCCATGACTCTGGGACTCTACAGCCGTCATAAATATGAATCCACTTGCCAATTGTCTGAATTTTGATCATGTGACCATGGGAATGCCACAATGATTGTAAGGGTGAAAAATGGTCATATTCATTTATTTAGAAATTTTATATTGCCACCCATTCAGCCATGCCGACTCAAGGTGGCTTACAGGAATATAAAAACCTCATTGTTCTGACCCGGGCTTCCTTAAAAAGCATGAAGCAGACTCTGGGTCTTGGCAACAGCCTTTTTATTTACACGACTGTGAATTCTTTTCATTCCCAGTCAGCGAGGCTTAGCAAACAGTCTTTCAGAGGAATGTTTATCCACACGAACCTTATCTCGCTTGGCGAGATGCCAGATAGCTAGGTTCCAAACGCAGGGGAAGGCAAAACTTGGCACAGAGTCTCTTTTAGTCACAAACAGAACTTTCCACTCCTGAAACGACCGAAGGAACGAATTGTGTCCTGCAAAAGGCCACTCCCCCTTCGCTCCTCTTTTGTTTCCTATGGGAGGGGCCAATCACCTCCAAGGTGTGGCTTTACTCCCAAGTCGACCCTGCTTTCTTATTTGTTCTTGCCTTCTGGCAGCTCTGTGCATGCACACGCTGGGAACAGGCTCCAGCTGTTCCTCTGCCTCACTGCTGTCTCTGCCTCCAACATAGAGTCTTTGTCTGAGCTTTCCTCAGCCCCCAGGACTGGCCCATGTTCCTCCACAACCTCCTCACTGTCTGACTCTGCTGCCAGCTCCACTGGCCACCAGCGGGCCACAAAACTCATATATTAAAAAATGAAAGTAGTAAAAGAGAACAATCAAACAAAAATATTAATAAAATAACATAATAATTCTGGTTGTAAGTCCCTTTTTCCAGTGCCATTTTAATATCAAACGGTCCCTAAATTTACTGTTGTAAGCCAAGAACTACCTGAATTGCATCATCTTATCCTGCAAGTTAGAGTCGTAGTCGTGGTCTTAGGTAAAGGTAAATGTTCCCCTTGCACATATGTGCTACTCCTTCCCAACTCTAGGGGGCGATTCCCATCTCCGTTTCAAAGCTGAAGAGCCAGCGCTGCCCGAAGACGTCTCCGTGGTCATGTGGCCGGCATGACTCAACGCCCAAGGCGCACGGAAAAATTGTTACCTTCCCACCAAATGTGGTTCCTATTTTTCTACTTGCATTTTTACATGCTTCCGAACTGCTAGGTGGTTGGCAGAAGCTGGGACAAGTAATGGGGGCTCCTTCCATTAGGGATTCAAACCAACAAAACTGCCAACCTTTCTGATCGACAAGCTCCGCGTCTTAGCCACTGAGCCACCGCAACTCATTTTCATTCATTTCCTTTATTTGTATGCCGCCCTTTTCCCTGGGGGGACTCAGGGCGGCTCACAATTCAAAAAGGGAGGGGGGGAAAGACAAACAGTATTCCAATATGGAAACAATACAACATATTAAAAGAGAGCACAACAGTCACACAATTCGGGTGGGGTTGGAATCTTAACCCCAGGCCAGCCGGGACAGCCAGATCTTCAAAGCGGCGCGGAAGGATTGGAGGGTGGTGAGGGTCCGAATCTCCACGGGGAGTTCATTCCAGAGGGTCGGAGCAGCCACTGAGAAGGCTCTCCTCCGGGTAGTTGCCAGTTTGCACTGGCTAGTAGATGGAATTCGGAGGAGGCCTAATCGATGCGATCGTATCGGTCTAGTGGAGGTAATTGGCAGTAGGCGGTCTCTCAAATACCCAGGCCCACTACCATGAAGGGCTTTATAGGTGATAAGTAGCACCTTGAAGCGCACCCGGAAATCGACAGGCAGCCAGTGCAGCTCGCGGAGGATAGGTGTAACGTGGGTGAAGCGAGGTGCACCCACAATCGCTCGCGCGGCCGCATTCTGGACTAGCTGAAGTCGCCGAATGCTCTTCAAGGGCTGCCCCATGTAGAGCACTCTCTACTCTCTATCTCTGTCTTACTGGCCTCCTTCACTGTTTAATTCATTAAGTGGCGTAGCTTCCACCTCTGCTCCTTGCCTAGAATTTCATCTGGCAGAACAAAGTCCTCGATGCCCTGAGCTTCATTTTGCCTTAAGTGTTTTTGCAAGCGGTATGTTCGCCTACTCTTTCTTGAATCTCTTTGATAGTGGTTTTTTTTTTCCACTTCAACCAATCTTTTTTTTAAAGACAATACGATCTCATTGCAAAGGGCCCATAAGTCACACAGAAGCAGAAAATTGAAAGCAGAAGTAAAGACAATGAGGAAAATGCACTGTAAGGAGCTAGGCGCACGAACACGAAAAGAAGAAGAATTTCCCTCCAAAGGTTAGACCGTTAGATGATTGATCCTAAGCCGCCTTCCTCTCCTAATTCACCTGGCTAATTTTGTGTCCACCGAGAAAAGGAAGGATATTTTATCTCCATTTCTGACCTTGCGCTGACAGTAGAAAATATACAGGAAGAGCAACTGAAGTCTCAAGATTCAGCGGAGGGCTGCTCTTTAGATTTTGAAAAAAGGTTGCAGCTGCTTCTCAGATGTTTCCCATGAACTTGTGAAAGCAGCCAGATGTTGAGCAGCAGATGAGCGCGTTCCCTTCTCTTCAGAACATTTGAGACTTCAGGCTGAGTTCAAACTAGGCTTTAATGAAATGCAAAAAAAGACTAATCTATCGTCGGGCCACACAAGTTTGGCTTTTCAAACCATTCCACAATTTTGATTCCAACCGAGGCGCTAAAGTCCCAAATCTAACTGTGAGCCAACTCCGAGAGATTTGATAGACATCTGCATAAGAAGCAGGCACCCTTTATTTCTGCATTGATTTGCATAAAGAACACTTAGACCAAACTTGATTTTCCGCACCTTAAATATAAAAACGCCCCTTATAAATAAATAAATAAATAAATAAATAAATAAATAAATAAATAAATAAATAATGTTTACATTCCTGGGAGGAAAACATCCTTTTTAGGAAAAAGAGTACATTGTCACAAAGCAACTAAGACACTTGTAGGAAGTTTAATATTTTAGGAAACATTAAAAGGACAGAATATTTCCCCTAAAAGGAAAGCAGAAATTGTCACACACACACACCCCAGCTTTGTCAATGGGCCATCAAGGCCTGGGCCAGTCTATTCTACATAACAAAGATCTACCTCCTTCAGGCAGAGCCATAATAGGAATCTCAAAGCCCTTTCATTACATCATCACCCAGCAAGAGTCAACCAAGCCTTGGACTCAGGACAGCCTACAGAGCTGCCCCTGCATAGCCCCATGGGAGTCTGACAACCAATCAGAATGCAAGCTCAAATTCAAAAGCCCAGAGAGGGCTTAAAAATGAGGCACTCACAACATCTCTTCCCTTTTTTTCCCCCCTTCACCCAACATATTCAAGGCACGGGATCCTGGCCACCATTAAAACCATCTTTCCAAACAGCCACCATGTTTCCAGTGTCTTTCTCCCCACTTGGAACTGAACCCAGATGGAAAAATTTCTTCCAACACACTCTCTCAAATTCCATATTGAAGAGTTAGTAACACCGTTGTTAAGTAAACCGGGCTTCCCCGTTGACTTTGCTGCTCGGAAGGTCACAAAATGGGAACCATCGTAAGTACGTGCCAGTTGCCAAGCATTTGAATTTGGATCATGTGACCACGGGGATGCTACAATGACGGCGAGTTTTGAAAAACGGTCACACAGTAAGTCCCATTTTTCAGTGCCGTCATAACTTCAGACAATCACTCAATAAGTGGCTATAAGTTGAGGACTACTAGACTCTGGTAAATATTTTTTAAAAAAATGCAGCTGAAATTGAAGTCAAAGGAGAAACAGCAGCAAGAATTGTTTTTGCACAACATTGGAAAAGTGAACAATTCCTGCAGAAGAAGATATAATTTAAAAAATATTGGACTGTGCAGAAATGGACAGAGTAACGCTGAAGATAAAAGAAAATGGAGACACAGAATATTTTTTAACTTGGGACTTGTCTTATCAATGGCTGGATGAAAAGGGGTAGAAATTAGGAACTTAATAAGTATTCAAATTTAGAATAACAGAGTTGGAAGGGACCTTGGAGGTCTTCTAATCCAGTGTTTTTCAACCTTTTTTGTGCAAAGGCACACTTTTTTCATGAAAAAAATCACGAGGCACACCACCATTAGAAAATGTTAAAAAAAATTAACTCTGTGCCTATATTGACTATATATAAAGTAATTCTCCCACGGCACACCTTACACTATGTCACGGCACACTAGTGTGCCACGGCACAGTGGTTGAAAAACACTGTTCTAATCCAACCCCCTGCCTAGGCAGGAAACCCTAGACAAATGGTTATCCAGCATCTTCTTAAAGACTTCCAGTGTTGGGGCATTCACAACTTCTGGAGGCAAGTTGTTCCACTGATGAATTGTTCTATCTGTCAGGAAATTTCTCCTCAATTCTAGGTTGCTTTCCTCCTTGATTAGTTTCCACCCATTGCTTCTTGTCCTGCCCTCAGGTGCCTTGGAGAATAGCTTGACTCCCTCTTCTTTGGGGCAGCCCCTGAGATATTGGAAGACTGCTATCATGTCTCCCCTAGTCCTTCTTTTCATGAAACTAAACATACCCAGTTCCTGCAACCGTTCTTCAGTCATTCATTACTAGGTAAATGAATTGATCCACACAGTTCGCGGCTCACTAAGCACATATTGTATGTAAAGAGAAAACAAATTTAAATATATATATATTTTAAAAAAGGAGGACCAGGAGGAAGAGGAGGAGAAGGAGGAACACAGGGAGCCAATGAAGGAATTCAAGATTGAGAACAAGAAGATTGTAGCTGTTGGCAAAAGAATTACCTCAAGATTTGCCCGAGAGGAAGGCAAGTAGCCCAGGCGTCTGGAAACCATCTGATTGACACAACGGAGCTCTGAGGAGAATCCGAGATCCGATTTGTCTCACTGGGTATTAGACTAACTCCAACTGCACTCAAAGGACGGATTTATATGAAGCCTCGACAACAACACAAGCCACCAAGTGACGAACAATCCTGATAAGCATCGAGATTTGCCTCACTTCTTGTTCCAGTTAACAACAACAACACAATTACTGGGAAACAACGGCGTCAGATTCGGCGTCAGATTCGACGTTAAAGATGGCCTTCGCTTGAGATACAGGGCAAACTGTCCTAACGGAAAGAACCAAACAAAGATACCAAGGAAGGTTAAAAATGTACGGTTTGTTTTTTTTTAAAGAAAAAAATCAGGCTAAAGGAACTGAACACACACACACACACACACACAGAAACGCACACACACACATAAAGAGTGGTGGGTTCCCACCGGTTCGGACCGCTTTGGCCGAACCTATAGTAGTTTGGCAGCCGGGGTCACTGGAACCGGAAGTGACCCTGGCCTGCCAGGCCCCTGAAACGGTTCTCTCGGCGGTGCTGCAGCTGCCGCCATTTTGTGTTTTTTTTTTTTTTGCTTCCGCTTCTGCGCTCTGCACTCTTTCTAGAGTCTCCAAAACTTTTTTACATTGTGGTGACCAAAACTGGATGCCGTATTCCATGTGTGGCCTTGTCAAAGCATTATAAAGTGGTATTAACACTTCACGTGAGGGATTCTATCCCTCTGTTTATGAAGCCTAGAACTGTGTTGGCTTTTTTGGCAGCTGCTGCACATGGCTGGCTCATATTTAAATGGTTGTCCACTAAGACTCCAAGATCCCTCTCACAGTTACTACTATTGAGCAAGGTGTCACCTATACTGTACCTGTGCATTTCGTTTTTCTTACCTAAATGTAGAACTTTACTCTTTTCACCATTGAATTTCATTTTGTTAGATAGTACCCAAAACTCACATCCCTAGATTAAAAAAAGTATGATGACATCAAATCAAGGGAATTCTACCAATTATTCTGAGGGAATGAAACTTCCAGGAATCAAGTTTCTGGCAACTACCCTTTATTTTGCACTAATCTAAAATTGACTATTATGGACAAAACTGCCACAGGGGGAAAAATAATGCTCTTTTTTGGAAAGCTTTCCAAAGCAAATGATAACAGAGCCAAATAAACAATATGAAACTGCGAAACAGAAAAGAAAGTAAATGACATTCAGGAATATGTATGTATGTATGTATGTATGTATGTATGTATGTATGTATGTATGTATATATAATATATACATGCGCCCGCTGGCCAGCTGAGTTCACCCTTTTTTAAAGCCATTTTTCTCCCTCCCCAGGCTCCAGAGCTTCCCTGAAGCCTCCAGAGCACAAAAAATCGGCCCTACGGGGAAACCAGAAGTTCGGGAACGGACTTCCGGTTTGCTCGGAGGGTCATTTTGACTGCTCCGGAGCAGGGGTGGGTTTCAACCAGTTCGCGGCGGTCCCCGCGAACCGGTTGGTCGGCGAACCCGGAAGTAAGTAACTTCCGGGAACAGCGAAGGGCCCACCCGCCCGCCTGTGTTCCTTACCCGGTTTTGACGAGTTCTGTGCTTCCACGCATGCGCAGGACGCATACAGCGCCTGTGCGATCCTCCAGGAGCAGCTGGAGCATCGCACAGATGCTAGTACGCATGTGTGTGCTGCGCGCGTGAACGAGGACGCCGCTGGCCCCGTTCCAACCGAACCGGTTGGAACGGGGCGAGAAACCCACCCCTGCTTCGGAGGCTTCAGGTAAGCCTCCAGAAGGTCCCTGAAGCCTTCGGAGGGCTTCTGGGGGGGCGGGGGAAGCTGTTTTCGCCTTCCCGAGGCTCCAATAAAGCCTCTGGAGCCTGGAGAGGGCGAAAAAAGCATGCAAAAAATGGGGGGGGAATGCCTGTAGTGCGCGCATGAGCTCTGGGGGTTCGTGCATTGCATTATGGACCCCCTGCGCTCCCCCCACTTATGGCACGCGAGCCAAAAAAGGTTCGCCATCACTGACTTAGAACGTCACAGTCTCCGATCCGACCTAACCATAGTACACAAAATTATCTGCTACCATATCCTATCTGTCAATGACTATTTCAGCTTCAACCACAACAATACATGAGGACACAATAGATACAAACTTAAGGTCCAAACTCGATTGCAGAAAATATGACTTCAGCAACAAAGTGGTAACTGCCTGGAATCCACTACCTGACACTGTGAAGAGCCGAGGTGGCGCAGTGGTTAGAGTGCAGTACTGCAGGCCACTTCAGCTGATTGTTAGCTGCAGTTCGGCGGTTCAAATCTCACCGGCTCAAGGTTGACTCAGCCTTCCATCCTTCCGAGGTGGGTAAAATGAGGACCCAGACTGTGGGGGCAATATGCTGACTCTGTAAACCGCTTAAAGAGCCAAGGTGGCGCAGTGGTTAAATGCAGCACTGCAGGCTACTGCTAGATCAGCAGGTCAGCGGTTCAAATCTCACCGGCTCAGGGTTGACTCAGCCTTCCATCCTTCAGAGGTGGGTAAAATGAGGACCCAGATTGTTGGGGGCAATATGCTGACTCTCTGTAAACCGCTTAGAGAGGCCTGAAAGGCCTATGAAGCGGTATATAAGTCTACTGCTATTGCTATTGCTATTGCTATTAAAGAGGGCTGAAAGCCCTATGAAGTGGTATATAAGTCTAACTGCTATTGCTATTGCTTTCTTCCCCAAACCCCCAAAACTTTAACCCTAGACTGTCTACTGTCGACCTTACCCCATTCCTAAGAGGTCCGTAAAGGGGGCATGCATAAGCGCACCAACGTGTCCCTATTGTCCCTGTCCTAATGTTTCTTTTTATTCATTTCCACTTCATGTATTCAAAATCATGTTGATATTTATATACCGTATTTTTCAGAGTATAAGACGCACCTTTTCCCCTCCTAAAAGAGGGTGAAAATTTAGGTGCATCTTATACATTGAATGTAGCCCGGCCCACTCACTTCCCCCCACCCTTTGGCCTCTGCCTCCCAGCAATTTACCTCTTTGCAGCAAACAGAGAAAATGGGGCTTGACTATGGCAATCCCTGCAGCCTGAAACAGCTGATCATCGTGCTTAAACTGAAATTGAAAGTGAAACTTGCTGTTTGCTGCAAGGAGGCAAATTGCTGGGAGGCAGAGGCAGAATTTTTTTTCTTGTGTTAATCAGGCTGTTTGTTGCAAGGAGGTAAGTCAATAACTATAAATGCCTATAGAATGTTCAAATTATTAGACTTATTTTTTTAAAGACTGCTTTATTATTGTTCTAGACAGCTTAACAAAATGAAGAAGCTTTTTAAAATCAATGCTTGATCTGAAGAGGCCCAGTGCTATTGTATCTTCTTTTAAACAGCAGAGAATAATGTATACTTCCAGAAAGCCACATCAATTTTAACAGCATCTGTACAAGTACAGTCTGAAATGTAACACCACAAACAGTATATATCTTCTGTACTGTTTGCTGTTTGTTGCAAGGAGGCAAATTGCTGGGAGGCAGATTTCCCCCCCCCCTTGTTTTCCTCCCCAAAGGTTAGGTGCGTCTTATACTTCAGAGCGTCTTATACTCTGAAAAATATGGTATGTTATTGAATACATGCTTGATGAAATAAATAAAATAAATAAATAAAACGGGCACCCTTTCCCCCCAAAAAAAAATCAACAAAGGGGGCCTCTTCGCATCTCCTCTTCACAGTGGGTGGCCTAAATCTTGTTTAATTCTAAAAAGTCATATTGTATGTCGACCTCTTAGAAACCTTATCGTTCCTGGAGGCAGCCTTAGGGGAATGAAAAGGCTGGCTTGATCCAGCGCTGGTTTTCCTCGCATGTATCAGTGGCCTCAAGGGCGCAGAAGGGACCAACGCAGCCATCTGGCAAAGGAATGTTTTTGTGGCTGCATGTGGCATTTTGCAAAAAGCCCGCAACATCCTTTCAAAATACCAAATGTACTCATCAGCTCATTTCCTTTTCCAGAAACACAAGCAAGTGGCTGTTAGAATCACGATGGTTCTGGTTTGCATGTTGTTTGGAAGTTCCATTTTAATTACAAATCAAGGGAATTTAAAAAACAAAACCCAATGCGTCACATGCTCAACAGCTGCAGGGTGGAAGCATACCTGGGTTCTAGGCCAGGGCTCTCCAAACATGGCTGGTTTAAGACTTGCGGACTTCAACTCCCAGAATTCCCCAGCCTGCATGGGTTCAACTTCTAACTTTCCTCAGCCAGCCAGCATGGTTGACTGAGGAATTCTGGGAATTGAAGTCCACAGACGCAGCGTGGAAGTCTACCTGTGTTCTAGATCTGGGGTCTCCCAACTTGGCAACTTTAAGCCTTGTAGACTTCAACTCCCAGAATTCCTCAGCCAATCATGCTGGATGGATGAGGGGAGTTGGAAGTTGAACCCATGCTGGCTGGGGAATTCTGGGAGTTGAAGTCCACAGGTGCAGCATGGAAGTATACCTGGGTTCTAGAGGTGGGGGTCTCCAAACTTGTCCACTTTAAGACTTGTAGACTTCAATTCCCAGAATTCCACAGCCAGCTAACTCCCCTCAGCTATGCTGAAGCTATGCTGAAGGAAGTGGGAAGTTGAAACCATGCTGACTGGGGAATTCTGGGAGTTGAAGTCTACAAGGCTTAAAGTTGCTCAGTTTCGAGAAACCTGGTCTAGAACCCAACTATACTTTCACATGGCGTATGTGGACTTCATGTCCCAGAATTCCCCAGTAAGCATAGTTTCAACTTCCAACTCCCTTCAGAAAGCCAACTCCCCCCACCAAGATGGCTGAAGGGAGTTGGCTGGCTGAGGAATTCTGGGAGTTGAAGTCTACAAGGCTTAAAGTTGCCAAGTTTGGAGAGTCCCGTTCTAGAACCCAAGTATACTTCCCCAAGGCGTCTGTGGACTTCATATCCCAGAATTCCCCAGTAAGGATGGTTTCAACTTCCAGCTCTCCTCAGCCAGCCAATTCAACCCCAGCATGGCTGAGGGCAGTTTGCTGGCTGAGGAATTCTGGGAGTTGACGTCTACTCATTGCCAAGTTTGTAGACCTCTGTTCTAGATGATCTGGAACCTCAGCAGATTACAAACGAAAGAGCCAACAAGGTCCGATGCGTAAGATTTGAGTCCCACGTAGTGGTGGAAACTCAAGAGAGAGAGAGATCTACGCTTCAGAGAGGGATATCAATGACATGACCTTTTGTATGGCAGAAGGGCATTAGCTCATATAAACAAACAAACAAACAAACAACAGCTGGGAGAAAGTCATTCGTGGCTTCTCTCCAGTTGTAATTATAGACACGAAACTTTGCTCCCTACAGCAAAACAGAAATGTTCTACATAAAATAATCATATATTTATCTCTCTAATATTGTTCTGACTTAGGCTACCCCAGCAGCATGGAGCTAAGTCCTCATCCCAATAAACCCCTTTTATTTCATTTATAGTGAATTCCTTTCCAGCAAAGTCCCAGCCCACACTCCTTAAAGATAGTTCACAATTACCGACTTTTATCAGGCTTGGAGAGTGGCCAGGCCGATATCTTTCAGGCGCCACAATACTTGGCAAGAATGCAGGAATGAACTAATAGTCTCCTGCAAACTCCACTCCCCTTTTGCTCCTCTTTTATTCCCTCTGGGAGGGGGCATTCATCATCCACCTGTGGCCTTATTCCCAAGTTGACCCTTGTTCCTTAGCTGTTCCCTTCTCCTGGCAACTCTGCGCATGCGCACACTGGGAACTTTGAACGTTCCCACACACTGGGAACGTTGTAACTTTGAAACTTAAGTGAACTGTTGTAAGTCAAGGACCATGTGTAGTACAGGTAGTCCTCAACTCACAACAGTTCATTTTGTGACAATTCAAAGTTACAACTGAAAATAGTGACTTGTTGTAATATAGTTCCTTGTGTAGGTGTGTGTCACCCATTGTCCAGTTCATACTAGGGCATGCAGAGTCACGCTGAACCACACAGGAGAAAACAAACTCCTAGAATGCCATAACATCCTGATAGTGCATAACATAACATTCTGAGATGTGCCCTACCATTGACGTCCAGGATTTGACCATATAGAGACTGAGCAGTAGATTAGAAATTGTACTTTTACAGGCTGTTTTTACTCACATGCTATTGCTCCTCCTGCCTTTGTCCTATCTCAATAAAAGGGGCTCTCAGAACCCAATCTGGGTCGCTCCATCTTGAGAAAGTTCGTGTCCTGTCTTTTCTCAACATTGGCCTCATGGGCGAACCACGGGAACGTTACAGTGACTTATATAAAGGGAAGGGAAGGGGGGAGGGGAGGAGAAGAAAGGAAAGGAAAGGAAAGGAAAGAAAAGGAAAGGAAAGGAAGGGAAGGGAAGGGAAAGGAGATACGAAATATATCTCAAATGATGACTCAACAGGACACAAATTGCCAACTGTCTTTAAAGGTGGTCTGATTCTTTTTATGCTCCGCTGTTGGTACCCAGTTATAACATATTTTGCAGGAAGCACCCCTCACATAAAACTTGCTTTCCCCTGGTTCTTCAAGCATTGTAAAGATGCAAAGAATTTCTAGATTATAACTTTTTCATGAGAAGAGAGCATGCATATATAGTGATGATCTGAGAGTATTTTAATCGTTTGCAAATTAACTTGCGGATGGGACTATGTGACAAGAGGAGAGAAAGTTTCATGAGAAACTAAGCTATACTGTAGTGTAGTTGGCTTATTAGTGACTTAACATGATATTGAATTGTTAATTTTGATGATGTCAAGTCTCACGTAGCTGCGAAGTTCCAGGAAGTTGCACAGATTTCAATAAGGTATATTTAATAAGGTATCTTAAGGAAAGGAAAGGAAAGAAAAAGAAAGAAAAGGAAAGGAAAGGAAAGGGGGAAGGGAAAGAAGGAAAGGAAGAGAAAGAAGGAAAGGAAGGGAAGGGAAAGGAAAGAAGGAAAAGGAAGGAAAGGAAGGGAAAGGAAAGGAAAAGAAAGAAATGAGGAGGGGAGGAGAAGGAAAGGGAGGGGAAGGAGAAAAGGAAGATAAAGGAAGGGAAAGAAGGAAGAGAAATAAGGAAAGGAAGGGAAGGGAAGGGAAAGGAAAGAAGGGAAAGAAAGGAAAAGAAGGGAAAGGAAGGGAAGAAAAGAGGAAGGGAATGAAGGTAAAGAAGGAAAGGAAGAAAAGAGGAAGGGAAGGAAGGTAAAGAAGGAAAGGAAGAGAAAGAGGGAAAGGAAGGGAAGGGAAAGAAAGGAAGGGAAGGGAAAGGAAAGGAAGGGAAGGAAAGGAAAGGAAGAAAAGAGGAAGGGAAGAAGAAGGGAAGAGAAAGAAAAATAGGAAGGGAAGGAAAGGAAGAAAATAGGAAGGAAATGAAGGAAAAGAAGGGAAGGAAGGGAAGGGAAAGAAGGAAAAGAAAAGAAAAGGAAAGAAAAGGGAGAAAGGGAAAAGGAGAATGGGGAAAGGGGAAAGGAAAATGTTCTGCCACCAGCAAGAGTTTTCCTAGGCTTGAGCAATAGCCCCCAACAAGGGTAGAGTACAATATCCAAAGTTGACATTGCTCGGTTTACCTGATGGGGACACACAGTTTTTGCTCCAGAGAAATGTATTACTTCCACCTAACCATTTATCTTCAAAATAGGACAGTTCGCTTCCTGACTTTGGAGAAGAAGATAAGTCTGTTGTCAGGCTCTGAATGTACTTGTGAATACTCAGAAATGACTCACTGGTGACCTTCAGAAACCAAATGCTGGATTACAAGGAGGTTGCTATGTTCCACTAAGTACATACTTCACATGACCTGTGTCAAGGTCCTGAGGATTTAATAGCTGCCAACTAATGTAAGACTGTAAGATGTAATTGGTAAGCTGAAGGTTTTGCTGATGAAATGAAGGTTGATTCATTGCAGCTATGGCATAACCCTTTTAAGACGCTGATGGGAGGGCCACACTAGTCTACATATAAGTCGCTATAAGATGGTGTTCTTTCTTCTTCTCAGTGTGTATTCAGTGCTCTCCTTGTGTCCGTAGTGAATGGTAAGGGATTTTCTCTTCTGCATGTGTTTGCCTGTATATAGTTGTAAGTAAACCACTGTTAATTGTCTTAAGGCTCTGTGTGCTGCGTTATTGCTCGTGGGTGTATCACATAAAGCGAGTCACACTGCCAAAACTCTGACAACATGGTTTTCCCTGTTTGAAGATTTCTGGCACTTTTAGGTAACTCACAGAAATTTATCTTAGTTTATCTTCCTTCCTTCCTTCCTTCCTTCCTTCCTTCCTTCTTTCCTTCCTTCTTTCCTTCCTTTTTTGTTTCTCTTCTTTCTTTTTCCTTTCTTCTCTTACTCTTTCTCTCTCTCTCTTTCTTTCTTTCTTTCTTTCCCTTTCTTTCTTTCCCTTTCTTTCTTTCATATAACCTAGGTCTCCAGGTGATCATCTAGTCCCCCTCTACTCTCAATACTCATGCAGATATTCTTGAACTCTGCCAACTCCAGTCCTACTCTACAACCTGCCTTTAGCCAAATCTTCCTTAAGAAGAAGAAATAGGGGGAAATCTGGAACTGAAGGAAGTAAGGATAACAGATCTGAGTCGCATTAATCCAAGTGCCCACTAAATAGCAACAAAGATAGGAAATTCTATCTCTCCCTTTCAGATTTTTTGCAGCCTAGATAGATGAATTAAAGCAATTGGTGAGTTTGATCGAACAGTATTTGAATCTAGTAGTTAGACACACACACACACACACACACACACACACACACACACACACAAAATTCTTGGTTCTCAGATTTGGGCAATTATGGCCCTGAAACTGAAGCAAAGGCCCAAATTCATAGATATTGATGCTGCTTCTGCTTTGGAAGATAAAGGATCAAGAGATGAAGGAACAAGCCATGGAAAACCCCACCATGAGAGTAGCATCTAAATGTAAGAACATAGAATAACAGAGATGGAAGGGACCTTGGAGGTCTTCTAGTCCAGCTTGAGCAGGAGACCCTATGTCATTCCAGACAAATGACTGTCCAGTCTCTTCTTGAAAGCCTCCAGTGATGGAGCACCCACAACCTCTGAAAGCAAGCCATTCCACTGGCTGATGGTTCTCACTGTTAGGAAGTTTCTCCTTACTCCTAGGTTGCTTCTCTCCTTGATTAATTTCCATCCATGGCTTCTTTGTTTTGCCTTCTGGTGCTTTGGAAAAATAGGTTGACCCTCCTCTTCTCTGCGACAGCCCTCAAATATTCTCAACGTTCTGAGCCGGGATGTAGGAAGGGATGGGAGAGAAGCCATCGATGCAAGCAAGTTCTCTAGGCAAGGACTCATACGTATATTTCTGGAAAATCAACTTTTAGGTAGACAACTTGGCCTGCTGACCAGAGGTGGGTTCCTACCAGTTCGCACCAGTTCGGTAGAACCGGTTCATCAAATCTACCGAACCGGTTAGAAGAGGTTCCACCAGTGGACCCGGAAAGCAGGCTACACCTACAGAAGAGGTTCCAAAATGTTTTGAAACCCACCACTGACACAAACACACACAGAGAGAGAGACAGATAGACAGACAGACTCACACAGAGAGAGAAAGAGAAAGAAAGGAAGAAAGAAATAAAGAAAAAAGAAAAAAGAAAGAAAAAGTGAGAGAGATGAAAGAAAAAAAGGAAAAAGGGACAGAGAGACAAAAGGAAGGAAAGAGGGAGAGTGTGTGAGTGAAAGAAAGAAAGAAAGAAAGAGAGAGAGAGAGAGAGAGAGAGAGAGAAAGAAAGAAAGAAAGAAAGAAAGAAAGAAAGAAAGAAAACACATGGCCGGCAAGCCACTCCCACCAGGTCACATGGCCGGCAAGCCACTCCCACAAAGGAGGCCACAACCACAGAGTAGGTTCAAAAAATTTTTGAAAGCCACCACTGCTCCTGACCCTTTTCACTTGAGTTTACTCTGGAGTTTGAGGTCAAGGATGTCTGTTTTAAGTACTCTGCACTAGCTTTTGACTAACTGATTGGCTTCCTTGCCCCTTGGTTTGAACCTTGGCACATTAGCATAGATGGAGATGCTGATACATGAAAACTGAGCCCGGGAGGGACAGGTAAGTGAGCAGCCAAGAGTCAGAATGCAGAGGCCAAACCGGCATAGATCCAGACTAAAACTAATCAACATCTCGGCTACGTAGATGCTAATGCTCTCATTACCCCATCAAGGAAGCCAGATGGAGCGACAAATAGGCAAAATTCTTGGCCAATACCCTAAGTGCTAGGCAAATTCAAATTTCATTGAGAGACACATCAGGGCTGTGGTTGACCTTGGGGTAGGGATGGGTGGGGATGGCCGAGTGAGCAGACGTGGCCAGCTTGATGCCACTCCCCAAATGGCTGGCATGTTTCCTCTTCTCATTAAGTAGACCGGGCGGAAGCTACATTGACCTGATCTTTCCTCTTCGCACTGGTAGACCAGGATGGCCCCATGGGCCAGATCTGATGCCTGTGGGCCTTGAGTCTGCTCTATGTGGTTGTTGTGGCCCGTCAGCAGCCAGCAAAGCTGGCAACAGATTCGGACAGGGAGGAGGTTGGGGAGGTACATGGCCCAGTCCTGGAGTCTGGGAAAGGCTCTGATGAGGACTTTGCGTCGGAGGCAGAGAGGGGGCCAGAGCCGCATGCCAGTTATCAGCTGCCTTCAGAGTCAGACATCAGTGGGGCAGACGAACAGTGGGATCCTGTTCCCAGTGTGCGCATGCGCAGAGTTGCCGGACGAAGGGAACAGCTAAAGAACAGGGGTTGACTTGGGAGTAAGGCCACAGGTGGTCGACGAATGGCCCCTCCCAGAGGGAATAAAAGAGGAGCGAAAGGGGAGTGGAGCTTGCAGGTGACAATTAGTTCGCTTCATTGGTTCGTGACTCTCCGAGACTCCTTGCCAAGTGTTGCAGATATTGCCCTGGCAGCTCTCCAAGCCAGATAAGGTCTGTGACTGTAAATCCTCCCTTGAAAGATTTTGCTGGATGTGAATGAGGGGTGGCTGGGAGGGGAGGGGCGAGTAGAGACCGGCAACGTACCCCTTGGTGCGAGTGACATCAAGTTGGCGATGCCCACCCAGTCACATGACCATCTAGCCACACCCACCTAGCAGTTCCTATTAGTGGTCCGTGGGATTTAAAATTATGGATTTAATGGTCCCTGAGATCTGAAAGGTTGGTGACCCCTGGACTAGAAGACCTCCAAGGTCCCTTCCATTATTCTAAGTTCTATGTTCAAAGCTCCTTTTCTTCTCTCTTTGGCCTCAGTTTGCAACATGGCCCCCCTTTTTTATCTGAAGCACAGTTTCCAATTGCATGACAGACTCCTCCTAAAGGCACTGCATGGCCATTTTGCAAAGGGGGCGTGGTTTCAGGAGGCAAAACACTGTATTCAGTGTATAAGATGCACCCAGATTTTCAGCCTCTTTTTTGAGGGAAAAAGGTGAGTCTTATACTCTGAAAAATACAGCAGTTCGTCAACTTAAGACCACAATTGAGCCCCAAATTTATGTTCTCAAGTCAGACATTTGTTAAGTGAGCTTTGCCCCATCTTACGACCTTTCTTGCTGCAGTTGTTAAGTGAATCACTGGAGTTGTTAAGTTAGTAACATGGTTGCAAAGGGAAATCTGGCTTCCCCGTTGATTTTGCTTGCCAGAAGGTTGCAAAAGGGGATCGCGTGACCCCGGGGCATGACGACCATCATAAATATGAACCAGTTGCCGAGCGTCTGAATTTTGATCACGTGATCTTGGGGGTTGCCGCAACGGCGGTAACTGTGAACAATGGTCATAAGTGCCATTGTTTTATTCAGTGCCGTTGTAACTTGGAACAGTTATTGAATGAACTGTTGTAAGTCGAGGAATAGAATAAAAAATAGAATAAAACTTTATTGTCACTAATCAGCATGCATTAAAATGACATTTTGTTGCATTCAGCTGTCAAAGGGTAACTATTATGCATATACCCAATATATACAATATCTTCTCTGTTGTAATATCGTTCCTTGTGTAGTTGTGTGTCCTCCATGGCCCAGTTCATACTAGGGCTTGCAGAGCCACGCTGAATCACACAGGAGAAAACAAACTCCTAGAACGCCATAACATCCTGATAGTGCATAACATAACATTCTGATATGTGCCCTACCATTGACGTCCAGGATTTAACCATATATAGCAGTAGACTTAGCAATAGCAGTAGACTTATATACCGCTTATATAGAATGAGCAGTAGATTAGAAATTGTACTTTTACAGGCTGTTTTTAATCACATGCTATTGCTCCTCCTGCCTTTGTCCTATCTCAATAAAAGGGGCTCTCAGACCCCAATCTGGGTCGCTCCATCCCGAGAAAGGTTGTCTCCTGTCTTTTCTCAACATTGGCCTCATGGGCGACCCACGGGAACGTTAAATTTGGTGACCCCGATGTGATCGACGTGATGTGATTTCCTGTGTCACCAGCCTTTCACTCATCCCCGACTGGGCAAAGTCTCGCAACCAGGGCCGGCCGTCAGCGAACGGAGCACCCTCCCAAATCGTGAGTATGGGCTCGGGCTTCTCGAAGGCTCAGACTGCATACCTGCTACAGGAGCTTCGGGATCTCTTTAAATCCTCCATTGCAATCTCTCAAGCGGCAGATCGCCTGCTTCCCATTGCAATCTCTCAAGCGGCAGGTCGCCCGCTTCCCTTTCCCCCGAAAAAAACGTGACCCGTCAAAACCGCGTTCCACAAAAGCGCGGTCGACGAAATCGCGTATGTGATGTCATCACAACGCGACGAAAAAGATCGAAAAATTGAAATAAAAATTAAATTACAGCAAGCCGATTCACATAAAGGTAAGGGTTAGGTTAAGGGTTAGGTTAAGGGTTAGGGTTAGGTTTAGAGCGTTAGCGTTACGTTTAGCGTTAGGTTAAGGGTTAGCGTTAGGTTTTTCGTTAGGTTAAGGGTTAGGTTTAGGGTTAGGTTTAGGGTTAGGTTTGGGGGGGTTATGGTAAGGTTTTCGCTTTATTTTTACATTTTTCGATCTTTTTCGTCGCGCTGTGATGACATCACATATGCGCTTTTGTCGACCGCGATTTTGTCGTCCGCGGTTTTGTGGTGGAACCGAAAAAACATTTCCTCTCTCTATTGGCTTACATCTATAAGAATTGTCCCATTTACCCTGAGAAGGGCTCTCTTAAAGCCTCCTTATGGATCCAATTGGGTCACACTTCTCTCTTTGGCCTCAGTTTGCAACATGCCCCCCCTTTTTTTTTCCTGAAGCACAGTTTCCAATTGCATGACAGACTGTGAGAAGGCATTAATCCCTGGCGGAAAATGTTTGCATTCAGCGCAGAGTTCTGGTACAGCCTATCTAAGATACCATCTTGGGAACATGTCTCCACTTTCCCAATCAGATACACAAACAGAGCGTGTTCACGCTTTGCCAGAACAATATACCCCTGCTGCCAGGCTAATTATCTCAGGATAATTGGGTCACCCTCTTGCTCCCAGCTGGGCAACGCAACCAATGACACACATACACACACACACACACACCGTTCGATGCACACTCATTGCAAGCTCACACACTTTCTCCTTCGGCATAATCACCCCGACTTTAGCACCTTGCAGTCAATCAGGTTCTTCAGGAATTGGAAGCACTTCTCAAAGTCCCGAAAGAACAATCAGAACAGGCTGAACAGGATTATAAAACATTTGTGGATTGGAAGAGGGCTCTGACCTTGTTAAAGTATGTGACAGTTTGATTCTCAAACCAGACACCTGCCAGTTGAAAGCCAGAGGAGAAAACTCAACTCTCGTTTCAGTGAGTGACTTTCCCGATCAGCGCTCAAATCAACGTTGTGGCCTGTAGCCACCAACTGCCCATCCATACAGGTAAAGGTTCCCCTCGTACATATGTGCTAGTCGTTCCCGACTCTAGGGAGCGATGCACATCTCCGTTTGAAAGCCAAAGAGCCAGCGCTGTCCAAAGACGTCTCCGTAGTAATGTGGCCAGCAGGATTCAACGCCAAAGGAGCACGGAATGCTGTTACCTTCCCACCAATGGTGGTTCCTATTTTTCTACTTGCATTTTATACGTGCTTTTGAACTGCTCGGTTGGCAGAAGCTGGGACAAGCAATAGGAGCTCACTCCGTTATGTGGCACTAGGGATTCGAACCGCCGAACTGCCGACTTTTCTGATCAACAAGCTCAGCGTCTTAGTCACTGAGCTACTGCGCCACCTAGTCCCTATCCATCCGTACAATGTCCTATTATTCTTGTTTCTGAGAACCTAACAGCCAGCTCTCTCCTCTTGCCCAATCACTGCCCCAATGAATGGAACTTTGAGGAATCCTTTGCCTCGGACTCTGATTTAATTTTGTATGCTATTTGGAACCCTGACATATGGCTGAATCACACTATGTGCATCCTATCTGACACACTAAGATCTACCCACACTTTCTGGTTACCAGTTTTCAGCCATATTCCTCCAGCACATCTAGGAAGGGAAAACATTCCATGGTGAGAGTACAAGAAAATAATTAGTAATATTCACCTGCCAATCAATGCAGATACCTCTGACGCTACAAGCAATAAGCCTTTGCTGCAGACATCCACTCTTAAGACAGAGTTGTGCTTGTGTTAAAGATAATATGTGAGTCCCTTCTTGCTAAAGCTCCGATTGAAAAAGTTTTTCCTTGGCTCAGAAGTTCCCTATAATTATAATCTATATTCCATTCTCGGATAAGGCGATTGAGAAATTTCATATATTGATGTCATACCGCCAGATGCCTTTGATGCAAGTAATTTACAGGTAGGAATTAAGAACTGGGCATTGTACAAGAGCATAACACAAGTACCGTATTTTTTGGAGTATAAGATACACCAAGATTTTGAAGAAGCAAATTTTTTAAAAAAGGTTTTGCACTCTGCAGACCTCCCAAAAACGGCCCATTTTTCACGAAAAAAGGCCCATTTTTTGTCAAAAAAAGGGGGCATGCATAGCCTTTAGGAGGCTTGTAGAGTGCTCCTGGGAGTTGGGGGGGCACAAATGAGCAAAAGATGACCTTTTCTCACTCATTTCTGTGCTCCCAAGCCCCCAGGAGCCCTCTGAAAGCCTCACCACTCTCTAGATGGGCTTTCTATCTGAGGCACTGCTACCACCAAGCCAAATAGGATTGCAATTTGAAGGCTCCTTGGTGCCCTCTGTTTTCTTGCAGATGTTTCATTACCATAACTAGGTAACATCCTCAGTGCTAGAAGGGAGGAGGGTTTGAGGAGGAGGAGGAGGAGGAGGAGGGAGGGAGGGAGGGAGGGAGGGCTGTGGAGTCCTTGGTGCTCTCTAAGCTTGCTTGTTTTCATGCAGATGTTTCATTATGCAAAACTAGGTAGCATCATCAGTGCTAGGAGGGAGTAGGATTTATGGAATGGAGGAGGAGGAGGAGGAAGAGGAGGAGGACTGTGGGGTCCGTGATGCTCTCTAAACTTTCTTGTTTTCTTGCAGACGTTACATTACCCAACTAGACAACACCATCAGTGCTGGCAAGGAGTGCTGTTTGCTGTCAGTTTATATTCTGGTCCCTTGCTCTGTCTGTGTGTGTGTGTGTGTGTGGAGGGGGATAATCTTAGAGATTCTTTGGCTTGGCTGTTTACTGTTGGCCCTTTGGCAGTTTCTTGATTGGGGTATTGCTTACTTAATTGTTGGCCTGAAGTTAACCTTGGAGTTCATGTATTCTATGCGGACTCGGTTGCTGATACTGGTGGAGAGATACTGAGGTGTTCGTTTTTCTTTTCTTTTGGGCTGGTTGATACAGTTAAAAGTCTCTCAATCAATCCTCTGTGAAAAGTGGACAGGACAGAAGGAGAAAGATATGCTGTCCTCTCCTGAACACAGGAAATGCAAAGGAGGACTAGTCCTGTTCATTTGCCATTATACCTGGAATATGGCATTGAGGCAGCTGAGTGGTGTGGTGGCCTAGAGGGGGAGCTCTCGCCTCACAATCAGGAGGCTGTGAGTTCGATCCTAGGTAGAGGCAAATATTTCTCTCTCTCTCTGGCCACAACGGGAATATATATCTGCTGAACAAAGCTCTGCATTGGCGACAGGAAGGGCATCCGGCCAGTAAAAACTCTGCTAGTTCCATTCAGTTGCCCAGGCTCCATCTCGCAAGGGATTATAGGGTTGTTAAAAGAGGAAGATGATATTATTGTGGCAGCCCTGGTGTGTGTCTTCTGTGATACCATGCTAATTCTACTGGAGCTCCCTTTGGCTTCTGATATCATCAACAACTAAAAGCTTTAGGTCCACTGTTTTTCTGCATTTCCTCCCAGATCTAGGACATTTAAATACCACCCATCTCGCTCCCAGAATGACTCTGGGTGATGTACCGTTAAAAACAGCTTAAAACCCACCTAAAAATGTAATGAACTAAAAAGAAAGCCAGATCAAAATAAGAATAGAATTGGTTAGAAAATAAAAGGCGGGGAGGAAGGCTGTTAGGGTACCAAACATCCCAAGGATTGTATGCTGGATCAGTGAGCCCCATATGAGTTGACCAGATCTTCAAATTCCTTTGCAAAGGTCAAGAGTGGGGCTCCACTTCACCTCTGAAGGGACAAAAACCCAGACGGTGGGAGTAAAGGCAGAGAAGACTTTCCTCCTGGACCCCATCATTCAGATTTCTTTAAATTAGGGGTATCAAACTTTTGCAATATCCTTTCCCCAGGAGTAAGGAGGGAATGGGGATTTTGCAGTATCCTTTCCCCCAGGAGTGGGGAGGGAATGGAGATTTTGCAGTATCCTTCCCCCAGGAATGGTAAGGGAATGGGGATTTTGCAGTATCCTTCCCCCAGGAGTGGGGAGGAAATGGGGATTTTGCAGTATCCTTCCCCCAGGAGTGGGGAGGGAATGGGGATTTTGCAGTATCCTTCCCCCAGGAGTGGGGAGGAAATGGGGATTTTGCAGTATCCTTTCCCCCAGGAATGGTAAGGGAATGGGAATTTTGCAGTATCCTTTCCCCCAGGAGTGGGGAGGGAATGGGGATTTTGCAGTATCCTTCCCCCAGGAGTGGGGAGGAAATGGGGATTTTGCAGTATCCTTTCCCCCAGGAATGGTAAGGGAATGGGAATTTTGCAGTATCCTTTCCCCAGGAGTGGGGAGGGAATGGGGATTTTGCAGTATCCTTCCCCCAGGAATGGTAAGGGAATGGGGATTTTGCAGTATCCTTCCCCCAGGAGTGGGGAGGAAATGGGGATTTTGCAGTATCCTTTCCCCCAGGAATGGTAAGGGAATGGGGATTTTGCAGTATCCTTCCCCCAGGAATGGTAAGGGAATGGGGATTTTGCAGTATCCTTCCCCCAGGAGTGGGGAGGAAATGGGGATTTTGCAGTATCCTTTCCCTGGAGTGGGGAGGGAATGGGGATTTTGCAGTATCCTTCCCCCAGGAGTGGGGAGGGAATGGAGATTTTGCAGTATCCTTCCCCCAGGAATGGTAAGGGAATGGGGATTTTGCAGTATCCTTCCCCCAGGAATAGTAAGGGAATGGGGATTTTGCAGTATCCTTCCCCCAGGAATGGTAAGGGAATGGGGATTTTGCAGTATCCTTCCCCCAGGAATAGTAAGGGAATGGGGATTTTGCAGTATCCTTCCCCCAGGAGTGGGGAGGAAATGGGGATTTTGCAGTATCCTTACCCCAGGAGTGGGGAGGAAATGGGGATTTTGCAGTATCCTTCCCCCAGGAATGGTAAGGGAATGGGAATTTTGCAGTATCCTTTCCCCCAGGAGTGGGGAGGGAATGGGGATTTTGCAGTATCCTTCCCCCAGGAATGGTAAGGGAATGGGGATTTTGCAGTATCCTTCCCCCAGGAGTGGGGAGGAAATGTGGATTTTGCAGTATCCTTTCCCCCAGGAATGGTAAGGGAATGGGGATTTTGCAGTATCCTTCCCCCAGGAATAGTAAGGGAATGGGGATTTTGCAGTATCCTTCCCCCCGGAGTGGGGAGGGAATGGGGATTTTGCAGTATCCTTTCCCCCAAGAGTGGGGAGGGAATGGGGATTTTGCAGTATCCTTTCCCCCAGGAGTGGGGAGGGAATGGGGATTTTGCAGTATCCTTTCCCCCAGGAGTGGGGAGGGAATGGGGATTTTGCAGTATCCTTCCCCCAGGAATGGTAAGGGAATGGGGATTTTGCAGTATCCTTCCCCCAGGAGTGGGGAGGAAATGGGGATTTTGCAGTATCCTTACCCCAGGAGTGGGGAGGAAATGGGGATTTTGCAGTATCCTTCCCCCAGGAATGGTAAGGGAATGGGAATTTTGCAGTATTCTTCTCCCAAGAGTGGGGAGGGAATGGGGATTTTGCAGTATCCTTCCCCTGAAGTGGGGAGGGAATGGGGATTTTGCAGTATCCTTCCCCTGCCATGCCCACCAAGCCACGCCACAGAAATGGTAGTTTAAAAAATGACTTTCACCACAGGGCAGGATGATTTACAGAAGTGGTTCCCAACCGATCCAGTCTATGGATCGGCACCGGACAGCACCATGCCAGAAACTGGACTGCGCCAACAAGCGAAGCCCCAACCGTTGGATGCCAACAGCACGCAAAAGCACACCGACTCTGATCCATGAAAAAAACCCTCTCTCCACGGAACCAGTCCATGATGCCCCAAAGGTTGTGGGCTACTGAGTTACTACATGCTAACGGAAGCATCTGGTGTGCCCCTATGATTTGGGTCCTGCCCAAACTCAACTGTGGAGAGACCCTGAATAAAAAAATATTTCCTTCTTTGCAGGGAAGGGAATAGGTACTGGATGAAGTCAATTACTCTGACCTGCTTTCTACACTCTTTGTTTTCTAGTCAATTTCATTCGATAACAGGGGTCAGCAACCTTAAACACTCAAAGAGCCACAAAGGTCCTAACCAGAAGCCTCCCCCTTTAATTCTGGAGCTGACCAGACGTCCGGTCCCCCCCAACCATAGAGTCTCCTCCTAGTTCAGCGTCCTTTTTCCTCTATCGACCAGACATCCGATTCCCCCAACCTTAGAGTCTCCTCCTAGCACGGCATCCGTTTTCCTCTACCTGTCCTAACCAAAAGCCCTATCAATAGTGGAGCTGACCGGCGACAGGGAGCCGCAGCATAGGGAGGAAAGAGCCACATGCAGCTCCAGAGCCACGGGTTGCTGATCCATGTTCTAGAAGGCTGAAAATCGCAACTGGCACCATTTGAAGAAAAAAGAAAACCTTTCAGCCAAATGGACAGAATAATCAACTTTGTAGAATGTACAGCCTCCTATTAGATCATTCTAACCCGTTTCTCCACCCCCCAAAAAAGCATTTATTTTGGCAGAAAGAAAGCAAAACTCTCCAGTAGTATTCAAAAATAAAATTGATGGGATAAAGAACCTTCCCCCCCCCCCAATTGCCTGACCCTCATTCTAAAGAGGGATACAATCGAACTTAGCTGACCGAGAGAGACAGAGATGTAGGAATCAAGCAGGCTGAGATTTGGAGTGGGGTTAAATGCATCATCAGTTTGGGATCATTGCGTTCCCACAAGAACCCCAAATCCAGCAACTCCTCCATCCTTAAAGTCCATTGGCTCTTATCTGGCTCCAATTTAGCGCTGACCGTTAACAGATCAGATTCTTGTTGCATAGGCAACATGCAATAAACTTTTAGTGCTTTAAACTCTACTCCCGTTTCCGGTTATTTGCACAAGATTTCCAAAGCATGGACTGTCCTTAAAATGAAGCAATGGTCAAAAAGCCGAAAAGAGCAGGAAGGCCCTTACGCTCTTAACATACAGCCAAGAAGCTCAGTGTCGCACACCAATCCTCAGCAACAACAACAATGTTCTGAACCTCAACAACAACAATAACCACGCAACATGGGCTTTCATTTTCCAATCGGAAGACTTTCATCAACGTTATGAGCAACACCCCTGTAATATTGTCAGGGCTCAGATTTACGTCACACACCTCAAAACACAACAGAGCAACCTGCCCAAAATGGACACAAGAGTATAATTTCCCCCAAATATTTGTCTAAAGCAGGAGTCAGCAACCCACGGCTCTGGAGCCGCATGTGGCTCTTTCATCCCTCTGCTGCAGCTCCCTGTCATCAGTCGGTTCCACAGTTGATAAGGTTTTGGTTAGGACCTTTGTGGCCCTTTGAGTGTTTAACGTTGCCGACCCCTGGTCTAAAGAAAAGCAGTCAGTTTGTCTACAGGAGGCATCTGAGAATGGCCTTCATCAACTCATATGCTGGGATGTCCAGGGATGGCTCTCCCTTCTCCCTACCAAACTTGGCCAACAGCAACTGAAATGGAACCAATGTAAGAAATGACCAGGCTGAACCAGAGGGAGGGATCAAGTGTGTCCTCCATCTGCCCACTAGAGATCTAAGTCCAACCCACCTTGAATTCCATTCTCTTACCCACTTCCAATTTGCTTTGACCTTTAGTAGCTCAGATTCTTGTAGAGAGCATTAGCCTACAATAAACCCACCTTGAATCCCATTCTCTTACCAACTTCCAATTTGCTTTGACCTTTAGTAGCTCAGATTCTTGCAGAGAGCATTAGCCTACAATAAACCCACCTTGAATCCCATTCTCTTACCCACTTCCAATTTGCTTTGACCTTTAGTAGCTCAGATTCTTGTAGAGAGCATTAGCCTACAATAAACCCACCTTGAATCCCATTCTCTTACCCACTTCCAATTTGCTTTGACCTTTAGTAGCTCAGATTCTTGCAGAGAGCATTAGCCTACAATAAACCCACCTTGAATCCCATTCTCTTACCCACTTCCAATTTGCTTTGACCTTTAGTAGCTCAGATTCTTGTAGAGAGCATTAGCCTACAATAAGTTCATCTGAACTGCCTGGATTTCCTGCGCTTGACAGCTGATCCCTTTTACTTTCTTGGCTATGGTTAAGAATTAAAACCAAGGTAGCCACAAGAGCGGAGGCTCAAAATGATGCCATCTGACACTCTTCGGCTCCAAGCAGACCCACCGTTTCCTGTCTGGAAGATTCGCACCCAAAACCTTTTGCGTCTCCCTCACTTCTGTCTGTCCCACCAGAGCTCCAAGTTGAGAGAGAATCTACCCCCCCAAGCCCTTCATTAAACATGAAGTTTGTCTTAATCCTTAAAGTCAAGCTGAGAGGCCAGACAATCTCTTTCCACACGGGGCGTTTCTACGAAAATAGCTACCAGGAACTGGCACTCTAGTCTGCCCAGAGGATTCCTCTCTCGAAACGCGAGCTCACCTCGTTCAATTTTTTTTTAAAAAAAATCTAAAGCATTTCCACCGCATAGGAACAAAAGAGACTCCCCGTGACTCGCGGAGGAAGAAGAGTAGGAGCCACCTGTTTTCCATGCGGAGCGCCCATCTCAATTCGGCTCACCTTCAACTCCCCCCCTCTCCCCGGCGCCTTCTAAGATTTGGAGCCACGCGGGTTCGAATCCCGAGGGGAATTCTGCAGCATTTTTTTTTTTTTTTTTTGGAGCTCTCCGGGGAAAATAAATCAAGCCTCCCTGCTCCCCACCCCACACCGGCACTCACGGCCTGGAAGGCACGTTTAGAAGAAGAAAAAATATCCGCAAAAATCGCTTGCAGCAATGTCACTCACTCTCTCACACACACATACAGACACGCGCACACACTTTCTCTGTTTTGCACGGGATTGAGACGCAAAGAGAGAGAGAGGGAGAGGGAGAGAGGGGGAGAGGGAGAGGAAGGGAGGGAGGGAGGGAGGGAGAGAGAGAGAGAGAGAGAGAGAGAGAGAGAGACTGGCCGGAGACAGAGAAAAGGCCCGCGGGGTGGGGTGGGATAAATGTCTTCCTCCCTCCCCCTCCCACTACTCTCACCGGCAGCAAGGATTCCGCAGGTACCTGCCCCCTCCCCAGGGTTGTCTTAACGCATGGGCCTGCTGGGCACTTGACCCCACTAGTATAGGGGCTCCCTACTAATCTGTATATGTTAACCCTTCAATGCCCCTTATATAAATACAGCAACGTTATTATTACACTTTGCTGTATTCTTTTAAATTAATACTAACATGCATTAATAGAAATTAACACAGAGTAATTGAGATAGATAGATAGATAGATAGATAGATAGATAGATAGATAGATAGATAGATAGATAGATAGATAGATAGATAGGAAGGAAAAGAAAGGAAGAAAAGAAAGGAAGAAGGGATCAGAAAGAGATAGAAAGATAGAAATATATATATATATATAAGATAAGATAGATAGATAGATAGATAGATAGATAGATAGATAGATAGATAGATAGATAGATAGATAGATAAAAAGAGAGAAAGAAAGGAAAGAAAGAAAAAGAAAGAAAAGAAAGAAGGGATCAGAAAGAGATAGAAAAATAGAAATATAGAAAAATAGAAATATATATATATATACACACACATATATGATAAGATAAGATAAGATAGATAGATAGATAGATAGATAGATAGATAGATAGATAGATAAAAAGAGAGAAAGAAAGGAAAGAAAGAAAAAGAAAGAAAAGAAAGAAGGGATCAGAAAGAGATAGAAAAATAGAAATATAGAAAAATAGAAATATATATATATATACACACACATATATGATAAGATAAGATAAGATAAGATAGATAGATAGACAGACAGACAGATGTTTAATTTTATCTGCCATTTACACTTTTATTCCTAATCTTAAAGGGCCCGAGGGGACTGCTTTGCCCAGGGCCCACAATGCTGTTAAGACGGCCCTGCCCCACTCCCCCTTCCTCGCGCGGCGAGCTCAACCCGGAGCGCTTTGTTTGAAGGATTCAGCGCAAAAGGCGGAAAAGCTTACCCGGAGCCTCCGCTGCCTTTCTCATCTCCACCTCCGACTCTCAGCCATAACCTTCCAGCAGGGCGGCGGTCCCCCCTCCCCAAACAGCCTTCGGGGGACCGTTTTCCCATGCAAAGTCCCTGTCGGCTCCAGCTTGCGCCCTTAAGGGGGGGGGGCTGCAGAACGCAGGACGGGCAACTTCTCGGAACGGTTTCGCGTTGGCGACTGCGGTTTTCCAGGTGGAGAGGAGGAGGAAGGGATTGGAGGAGGTGAAAGTGCCCTCCCCTCGCCTACCCCTTTCCCCCCCCCGCCCCAAAGCTCCACCTAGAAAGTGAAGATGGAAGGGGAAGGAGGAGGAGAGGAGGAGGAGGAGGAGGAGGAGGGCGGCGCCGCTTAAACTCCCGCGCGCAAAGTGGGTTTGGTTCTTTGCGCGCTCCTTTGGCTCTTCCAGGAGGTGCAACTTCGCGGCAGCCTGCGGGATCCTAAGAAAACTCACTTCCAGCTATCCAAAGCTGGACGTTTCCCCCCGCCCCCTCCCCCGGCGGCTTCAAGGATCGTCTTGACTCTTCAAGCAGGGATGGCGGTGGGGATGAGTGTTTTTTTTACTGTAGAATCTCCTCCATTTTTTTGCCTTCGCACGACCCCCCACCCCACCCCAATTCGCGCAAGCGACCCCATCCTAAACCCTTACAGCTCCCGGAGGGAAAGCCTTAGAGTGGGGTCTCCCCCCCCCCATCCCTTTGAACTCATTTCCCTGGACCTGCCTTGGTCCCCTCCCCGCCCTCATTTCCACGCGCCACCACCACGAAGGACGACCACCCCCCTCCAAAGCCCCAACCCAAGCGCCGGTCCTTGTTCCACGCCGCACCTGTTTCTACCGCGGGATCCGAGTCTGCAGCACCAAAGAGGCGCTGCATTCTGCCTCCCACCTCCCCCCCTACCCCTAATGGTCCTGTAGAGAGAACAGCGCGGTGGGCTCTCTGTCCTTCCCTTCCCGAGAGGGGTTTTCCAACCCCTCCCGGCTTGGATAAAGCCCTCCTGGCTTGGATAAAGCCCTCCACGGTCCTCCTCTTTCTCCCCCCCCCCAGTTGGAAAACTTGGCCCGACTTTCTTCGCCCGCGCCGGGACTGGGGGGGGGGGGGAAGAGGGAGCAATCCAAGCGGAGGTCGCCTTCCCGCCTCTCGGAGGGGGAGACCCCTGCTGGGGCAGGGGACGGAGGGAGGAGTAGGCGGGAGAGCTTGAAACTGAGTTACCTGGAGTCCCGCGAAGCCTGGAGCGCCCCCCGCGCGCCCCGCCTGAGACTCAACCGGGGGCTGGCGGGCCGGGCGAGGCCCCCTTCGCTGCCCGGGACCCGCCGCTCACCGACTCACGCCTGCCAGCCGCGCTCCCTGGAAGCCGAGCGTAGGAGCCGAGAGGGACGAGCGCGCCCCCCGCCCTCCGGCGCCAGGTTGAAGGAGGGGCGGGGGGATAGGCGCCTCCCATCCCCCGCGAGACCCCTCCCTTCCCCCATGCCCCCTCCCTTCGCCCACAGACCCCCTCCCTACCCTTCCCTTCCTCCCTCTCCCTCCCCCATAGACCCCCGATCACCTCCCTTCCCCACAGACCCTCTTCTCCCCCTCCTCGTGGCCCAGCGCTTGGAATCCCTTCCCCAACCGACCGGCTTTTTGGGGAGGGGGCTTACCGCGGGAGAAGCGAGCCTGGCATCCGCGGTGGGGAGCCTGGCCGGGGTTGGGGGCGGCATGAAAAAGGAGGAAGGGGCGGAGGGAAGCCCCGCGCCCGGCGAAAGAGAGGAGCCTCTGCGCCTCGGGCAGGAGCTGCGCGGCTATAACTATAAGGAACCCGCGCGGGCGAAAGCGCGCAGCGTTAACCCCTTGCCGACCATGCCGGGTGGCCATGGGTGGGGTTGAGGGGGGAGCGAGAGACTCGTGGCATGGGTAGCCGTGGGACGGAGGCCGAGCAAAGGCTGCTTCCCCTCCGGGGCAGGAGGATCGCCCGGCTCCTAAGAAGCCAGCCTCGCTCGGAGCCACTGCGCCTTTGCTGCCAGCCCGAGGAAAGGAGCTGCCTTCTCGGACACGCGTGGAAAACCGGGCAACATGGGCATCGAGGATCGGACACATCTGGCATTCGCCCTCTGGGGGTGATCCTGCCCGACTGAGCAGCCCGCTCCCAACCCCTGTTCGCTCACCCAGAAGTGTCGAGGGTTTTCCCGCCCCTCTGATTCTCTCGCTGTCGGCTCCAGGACCAGCTACACTCCCCGGGCTCACCTCGGGGTCTCCTTTCCCCCCAGAAATCTCCGCGTCTTTTTCTGCCGGAGGCTGGTCTCTCTGCCCCTTCGGGTGAGATCAACGGCCCCGGGCATCGCCTTGCAGGGAAGAGGCTTCAGGTCCGGGGCGTCCTGGGGTGGGAGTCGAATAGAGCCATGCTGCATCTTCTTAAGAACCATCCTGGGTGTTCCGCTTCATTCAGACGTGCAGAAGCGCGGACCGAATAATCCAGGGTCTGATTTCCCTTCTTAGCCATTATTAGCTTTGCCAACCAGGCTGACATCTCGCAGAAAGCGTGGGGGGTAGGCAACGCTTTCCCCACAGAGGGGGGGGGGTGAACCCCTGAGCCAGAGACAGGTGGCGGCGCCTAGTGGTTAGAGCTAGGGCTAAGTCCACCCGCAGCCAGCCACACAAGCTCAAGGAAGGGCTTTGGAATTTCTCTCAGGCCGAGCCACCTCACAGGGTTGTTGTTGCGAGGGAGGGGGGGGAACGTAGAGAAGGGAGAATTAGATACTTTGTCCGAACCTCGTGGGGGTAAAACCTGAAACCACTTGAGATGGTTGAACCCCCCACGCTGCGGCGTACTCACCTCCTGCGGACACACAAACGCCTTTTCCTGGAGAATTTTTTTCAAAAAGGATGTAACTAAACTTGACTTGCAAATTTTGAATTTATCCTGTTTTACGAGTAGCCACCCGTTTCTTAAACAGATTATGAGGACGGCCAACCCAAATCAACCCGCGTGGGAGCTTTTCAAGGCGTCGGTCTATTATTGATTGGGGACAAACGCCGGGCGAATCCTTCCCCAGGCTGTGGGGGATTCGAACCCAGATCTCCCCCCTCTCTTAATCCAGCACCTTCCGTTTCACCTCCCAACTCCGGCTCCCTTATCCGCTAAGGGCCACCGCGAATATTAAATGGCTTCACTGCTGACACGTGTAGACAATGGCCATTAATGTAAGCAAGGTTTTTTTTTTTACAATTACTTCGCCATTAAACTCTGAAAAATGAAGATGATCCTTTGTCGTTTGTCACGTTTCTGATGCTTCATTCAAGGGAGATACATTTAATAGGTCCCTTAAAGTCATTTCTCAGAGCAGATTCGTGCTTTTCAAGTGAGCAAGAAATCTTCTTTCAGGGATATTCTTTATTTTATTTCTTCTCCAAGGTCTATGCCATCTTCCGACCAAAATACACTTCCTAGGTTTACTGGGTCAAAAAAAAAAATAGAATTCTGCCAACCTACTAGAATGTTAGCTGAGAATTAGGAATAGTCCTCGGTTGCAGGAACTGGGTAGGTCTAGTTTAATGAAAAGAAGGACTAGGGGAGACATGATAGCAGTCTTCCAATATCTCAGGGGCTGCCACAAAGAAGAGGGAGTCAACCTATTCTCCAAAGCACCTGAGGGTAGAACAAGAAGCAATGGGTGGAAACTAATCAAGGAGAGAAGCAACTTAGAACTAAGGAGAAATTTCCTGACAGTTGAGAGTCAGTGGAACAACTTGCCTCCAGAGGTTGAAAATGCTCCACCATTGGGAGTTTTTAAGAAGATAACCATTTGTCTGAAGTGGTGTAGAGTTTCCTGCCTGAGGAGGGGGTTGGACTAGAGGACCTCCAAGGTCCCTTCCGACTCTTCTATTCTATTCTATTCTATTCTATTCTATTCCATTCCATTCCATTCCATTCTATTCTATTTCATTCCATTCTATTCCATTCCACATTTTCTATTCTGTTCCATTCCATTTCATTCCATTTCATCTATTCTATTCCATTCCATTCCACATTTTCTATTCTGTTCCATTCCATTCCATTTAATTCCATTTCATCTATTCTATTCTATTCTATTCTATTCCACATTTTCTATTCTGTTCCATTTCATTCCATTTCATCTATTCTAATCTATTCCATTCCACATTTTCTATTCTGTTCCATTCCATTTAATTCCATTTCATCTATTCTAATCTATTCCATTCCATTCCACATTTTCTATTCTGTTCCATTCCATTTAATTCCATTTCATCTATTCTATTCTATTCCATTCCATTCCACATTTTCTATTCTGTTCCATTCCATTTAATTCCATTCCCTCTATTCCCATTCTATTCCTATTCTTATTCCATTCCTATCCTATCCTATTCTATTCCTCCTTACATCCCAGAAGCGTAATCATTAGAGGGAAGAAAAAGTTTGCAAAAATTCCCAATTCCCCCCCCCCCCGCCCCATTGTAAAATTCTGGGTAACTTTGAGATGGCAGCAAAGAGAGACCGGAAACTTCCACTCTTGTTTTACCGAAATGCCCGTGAAGGATCCGATGTTTTGCAGCCCAGATCCGGCGCGATCGGTCCACCCGGTCACAGCTAAGGGGGTGGGAAGCAATATTCGGCTAATGTGCGGCGCCTCCATCATCCCCCCCCCCCCCGAGAAGTTTCGTCACCGGACACACACACACCTGCAAGGACGAAACAACCGAACGGTTTTCCTTTGCGTCAGCTGTAAATAAAAGGATCCTGGTTATCGTACTTTTCTATACTAGGACCGGATCCAAGAGTTGATTTTCTTAAGAATGTAGAAGATTAGATCCAATCTAGAACTAAGGTGAATGTTTTGAGGGATTTCTGAACACACTAAACCAATGCCTTGAATAAGGAAGGGAAATTTATTCTGGAAAAAGAAATAAACCAGGGCATACGGCAATAGGAATAGGAATAGGAATAGAATGGAATAGAATAGAATAGAGAATGGAATGGAATGGAATAGAATAGAGAATGGAATGGAATAGGGAATGGAATGGAATAGAATAGAATGGAATGGAATAGAATAGAATAGAGAATAGAATAGATTAGAGAATGGAATGGAATGGAATGGAATAGAATAGAGAATGGAATGGAATGGAATGGAATAGAATAGAGAATAGAATAGAATAGAATAGAGAATGGAATAGAATAGAATAGAGAATAGAATAGAATGGAATGGAATAGAATAGAGAATGGAATGGAATAGGGAATAGAATAGAATACAATACAATAGAATAGAATAGAGAATGGAATAGAGAATAGAATGGAATGGAATAGAATAGAGAATGGAATGGAATAGGGAATAGAATAGAATAGAATAGAATAGAATAGAATAGAATAGAGAATGGAATAGAGAATAGAATGGAATGGAATAGAATAGAATAGAATAGAGAATAGAATAGAATAGAGAATGGAATGGAATGGAATGGAATAGAATAGAGAATAGAATGGAATAGAATGGAATGGAATGGAATAGAATAGAGAATAGAATAGAGAATGGAATGGAATGGAATAGAATAGAGAATGGAATGGAATGGAATAGGGAATAGAATGGAATAGAATGGAATAGAATGGAATAGAATGGAATAGAATGGAATAGAATGGAATAGAATGGAATAGAATGGAATAGAATGGAATAGAATAGAATAGAGAATAGAATAAGGAATGGAATGGGGAATGGAATGGAATGGGATAGGACAGGACAGAATAGAATAGGGAAGGGAAGGGAAGGGAAGGGAAAGGAAGAGAAGAGAAGAGAAGCTAAGAGAAGAGAAGAGAAGAGAAGGGAAGGGAAGGGAAGGGAAGAGAAGAGAAGAGAAAATGAACTTTTAGTTTCTGGCACACTCATGCACAAGCAAGTCTTCCGCTAACTTCCAGCAAGTGCTCACGCTGGGAAATGGAAGATCAGCTCTTCCCATTTCTGGCACTGCTGCATGCACAAAGGCCAGCTGACTGTGATGTGCCTATGCGCGCCCTTCCAGCTCCATTCCATTCTGTTACTCTCACTACGATCACAGGGTAGCCACCCCAATCGAACAGAACAGAACGACCCAGAGCAGAGCAGAACAGGACAGAACACTTTACAGGCAGTCTTCAAGTTACAACAGCCCTGAAAAAAAGTGACTTATGACCATTTTTCACCCTTACGACCATTGTGGCATCCTCGCGGTCAACCGTTCCGAGAAGGGCTCTCAGAGACGGGTGGGAGGTGTGGGTTGCTTCACCAGGACAAATGCTCTTCCCGTCTGCCCTTGGCAGGGAGTTGCTGCCCCCCTCCCCGGGGAGGGTTTTTTTTCCCCAGACTTGCACAGGACGAGATTCCAAATCAGGTCCATGGGGGAAACTTGGCCTTTGTTTATTTATAAACAAATAGCTTCCCTTTCAGCTTTCAACTGAATCATGTTTCATTGGAATTCCAACTTGTGAAATTAAAGTTGCGGCGACTTGAAAAAGGAAGCCTAGAGATGTCGGTGGAGATTCACAATCATCCACATCATGGTTGTCCCAAAGATTTAGATTAGATTTAGATTTATTTTATTTGTATGCCGCCCTTTTCCGGGAGGGACTCAGGGCGGCGAACAACTCAAGGAGGGGGGAAAGGGAACATAGAACACAATACAAGTGATTAAAATAACCAAGAATCACACAGCCACACTGGTCGAGAGGGGAGGGGAACTCGTCAACCCCAGGCCTGCCGGCACAGCCAGGTTTTGACGGCTTTCCGGAAGGCCTGGAGAGAGGTGAGGGTCCAAATCTCCGCGGGGAGTTTGTTCCAAAGGGCCAGAGCTGCAACAGAGAAGGCCCTCCCCCGGGTAGTAGCCAGATGGCATTGGCTGGTGGACGGAACCCAGAGGAGGCCGACCCTGTGCGATCTAATGGGTCTTTGGGAGGTAATTGGCAGCAGGCGGTCTCTCAAGTACCCAGATCCAATACCATGAAGGGCTTTATAAGTTACGACTAGCACTTTGAAGCGTATCCGGAGACCGATCGGTAACCAGTGCAGCTCGCGGAGGATAGGTGTAATGTGGGTGTACCGAGGTGCACCCACAATCACTCGCGCGGCTGCATTCTGGCCGAGTTGAAGTCTCCGAATACTCTTCAACGGCTGCCCCATGTAGAGCGCAACCCAACCCAAGATGCTTCTCCCCCCCCCCCCCCCACCGGCAGCTGGACTTTCTGATTTTTTTTCCTTTGAAGACATTTCCCTTCTCATCCAAGAAACATCTTCAGTTCTGACTGGATGGGGAAGAATGGAAGGATTGTTACTCCTTGCAGACAGCCAAGGACAAGATTCAGCAGTCCATCTGCATTTAAAAGACAAAGCCCACTCTTTTGAAGATAGCAAAGTCCACATTTTGGACCGAAAGGACCACCGATTTGAAAGAGGGGTCAAAGAAGCCATCTATGACAAAATTGAACAGCCCTCTCACAACAGAAGGGGAGGGATACAACGTAAAGAAGATGCGGAGACTCTAGAAAGAGCGCAGAGAAGAGCAACAGAGATGATTAGGGGACTGGAGGCTAAAACATAGGAAGAATGGTTGCTGGAATTGGGTTATGCCTAGTTTCATGAAAAGAAGGACTAAGGGTGACAGGATAGCAGTCTTCCAATATCTCAGGGGCTGCCACAAAGAAGATGGACTAGCGGGTTGGACTAGAAGACCTCCAAGGTCCCTTTGAACTCTGTTATTCCATTCCATTCCATGCTATCTACAACTCAGTCCTTTCAGCAGTTCCAAGAAGGCTCCACCCCCATTTTCACCACTCAGGTAGCAATAGCAGTTAGACTTATATACCGCTTCATAGGGCTTTCAGCCCTCTCTAAGCGGTTTACAGAGTCAGCATATTGCCCCCAACAACAATCCGGGTCCTCATTTCACCCACCTCGGAAGGATGGAAGGCTGAGTCAACCCTGAGCCGGTGAGATTTGAACAGCCGAACTGCAGAACTGCAATCAGCTGAAGTAGCCTGCAGTGCTGCATTTAACCACTGCGCCACTTCGGCTCTCTAAACACCTTTCCTTCTTTTGCATAATTTATGGAGGGGTGGTGGTCACAGAATAGAGGGGGGTCAATCTATTCTCCAAAGCACCAGAGAGCAGGATAAGAAGCAATGGGCGGATCAGGTGACCCTGAGGACACAGACAAACCTCCCAGGTGGCCTTAAGGACTCGCTAAAAGGATGCAAATGACCAGCTGTCTGCAAGGAGTATAAATTCCTTCCCTTCCCCTCCATCCAGACAGAGCTGAAGAAGCTTCTTGGGTGAGAAGCGAAAGGCCTTCAAAGAAAAGCCAGAAAGTCCAGTTGCCTCTTGAAAAAGCACCTTTGGAAGCAAAGACTTTGAGGGTATTAAAAAAAACAGCATCTGCCTTGATGAACAGCTAATTGAGATTTAACGAGACGCTGCCTGGGACATCCGGGGAACTGAGACCGGGATAATGGTCCGTGTTTGGAGCAGAGGGGATGGATAGGAGGACAAAACTGTGCGTTTGGATTAATTTGGGGAAGGCCCCTGTTGGAGAAGAACATGTTGTGGCAGCAACAGGCAAGAGACGAAGACTATCAGGTCAGAATAACACTTTCTTTAAGCTCGATGGTTGCCAACTCTTGCTGGCAAAAGAATTGGGAGTCTTCTAAAGCAAGCATTGGCTTTCACAACAGCACCACTCCGTGGCTGAAAAACTGCACTGAGATGGAAAAGTTGGCATGTCTGGGATGCTGCATGCATTGCACTGAATGCATTTCTGCAGCACCAACCTGGGCGGGATAAAGAGTAAGAGTTGGAAGGGACCTTCGAGGTCTGGAACTCTTCGCTCAAACCGGAGTCTCTGTACCTTTCCACACAAATAAAGATGCTTGAGCAAGGGTTGGGTTAGAAGACTTCCAAGATGACTTCCATCTCTGTTATTCTGTTATTACTTCTTAAAAACTTTCAGTGACAAATCACCAGGGGTGGGTTTCAAAAAATGTTCGAACCTACTCTGTGGGTGTGGCCTCCTTTGTGGGAGTGGCTTGCCGCTCATGTGACCGGATGGGAGTGGCTTGCCGCCCATGTGACCGGATATGAAGATGCCGACGACACTTGTCAGAACCACCTTAAATTACCTCACACACAGCACTGGCGTGCATAAGAATAGGATGTAAACTTGTTTTTTAAAAGGCATCTTTGGTTTGCGTTAAAACAACTTCAACACACGCAATGTTCTGATTGCACCACAAACGCAGTAGTCATCCTTACCTTTCACAGAGGCACTGAGCTTTATAAATATGAGCATGATAGTGTAGAATAATCATATCCAAGGACCAGTGGTGGGTTTCAAAAAAATTTGGAACCTCTTCTGTAGGTGTGGCCTGCTTTCTGGGTCCACTAGTGGAACCTCTTCTAACCGGTTCGGTAGATTTGACAAACCGATTCTACCGAATAGGTGCGAACTGGTAGGAACCCACCTCTGCAAATCACCCACAATTCCTGGAGGCAAGCCGTCTCACAGGTTCATTGTTCTCATTGCCAGGACATTTCTCTTTAGTTCCTTAGGATGGAGGTTGTCTGAAGTTGTCTGAAGGTTGAACACTGCAACTGGACTAATTTTTCTCTCTCTCTTGACTGCCTTGCTCTGACTGAGGAGGCCACCTGGATGAGCAATGAAATGTCTCTCAAACCAATAGTGCAGTTGCAACAATTTAACTTTCTCACAACTTCAGGAAAACCGTGACCCGTCAAATGCGCGAAGGACAAAAGCGCGCCGACAAAACCGCGGCGCTAAAACCGCGACATCAAAAGCGCGCCGACAACAGCGCGTCGACAACAGCGCGCCGACAGAAGTGCGATTTAAGTTAAGGTAAGGTTTAGGATTAGGTTTAGGGTTAGGTTTAAGGTTAGGTTTAGGGTTAGGTTTAGGGTTAGGTTTAGGGTTAGGGTTAGGGTTAGGGTTAGGGTTAGGGTTAGGGTTAGGGTTAGGGTTAGGGTTACAGCGCGCTTCTGTCGGCGCGCTGTTGTCGGCGCGCTTCAGCGCTCATTCGTCGGTGCGCTTTTGTCGGCGCAGTTTTGTCACCGCGGCTTAGTCAGGCGCGCTTTTGTCCTTCGTGCATTTGTGGTGGAACCCAGGAAAACTGCCTGGATGGTTGAGAATCTTCATTGACATTCTAGGTTGGATCTCTCTTTTATGATCTTCCACCCATTACTACTTCTTTTTTTTTTTTTTTGGTAAAAGTTTCTTTTTTTTTTCTTTTAAAACAAACATTTTATCAATCCGTGTGCCGTCTGCGTACACTTTTTTTTGTGTCATAATAGTTATAGCTTACCACCTAATTCTTTATATGCATCTGTTCTTATTTTAGCATTGCAACTTAACATATCTCCTGTTTAGTCATTTTTAGTCATTTATTTGACATTTATAGGCCGCCCTTTTCCCTGAGGGGATTCAGGGCGGCTTACAATTAATAGGAAGGGGGTGCAAGACAAAACACAAGAAAAAAAATGTGTGAATAAAAAAATAAACCAGTAAAACACAACATTCATTCAGCATTCGGGTGGGGCGAGGTTAGGGTCTTATCCCCAGGCCTGACGGGATAGCCAGATCTTGAGGGCTGTGCGGAAGGTCTGGACAGTGGTGAGGGTGCGAATCTCCACGGGGAGATCGTTCCAAAGCGTCGGAGCTGCAACTGAGAAGGCTCTCCTCCGCGTAGTCGCCAGACTGGCGGATGGAATTCGGAGGAGGCCTACTCTATGCGATCTGATGGGACGAAGGGAGGTAATTGGCAGAAGGCGGTCTCTCAAATAGTCAGATCCACTACCATGGAGGGCTTTATGACATTATAACATTTCTCTTCCTAAATTATTTAATTTTATACTTTTTATCCCCATTCATTTTCTAACCAATTGTAAAATAACCCCCATATATTGTAATAATAAGATTCTTCCTTTCCTTCAATTGCTAGAGTTAATCTACTCATTAATCTACTCATTTCTGCACAATCTAATATTTTCTTAATCACATTTTCATCTTTAGGGATTTCTTCAGCTTTCCAATTTTGTGATCCGCCCATTACTTCTTATCCTGCCCTCTGGTGCTTTGGAGAATAGATTGATCCCTTCTTTTCTGTCATCACACACACCCCCCCTCCATAAATTATGCAAAATGTTATTCAGCCAGTTCTGACAGGTTCTGGAGAACCGACAGCCGAAATTTTGAGTAGTTTGGATAACCGGCAAATAGGCTGGCCACGCCCCTGCTGCCTCCCAGCCTCCCAGCTGATTTTCTTTTGTTGCCCTTATGGACATTGCAGCAGCACAGAACTTTGCCACTGCATACGTGGTAACCGGGTTAATGTCCTGGAGGAGAAAGCCTAGATAAAAATGGTCTGCCCTCCCTGGCAATCTCTCTAATAAGGGGAGAATATGTGCAGACCTACAAGCTCTGTATAGCTCGCAACGTAATAGAACATGTGAATTATCTTCCACTTCTCCTTCCACTGCGCCGAGATGGCGCAGTGGTTAAATGCAGCACTGCAGGCTACTTCAGCTGACTGCAGTTCTGCAGTTCGGCTGTTCAAATCTCACCGGCTCAGGGTTGACTCAGCCTTCCATCCTTCCGAGGTGGGTAAAATGAGGACCCGGATTGTTGGGGGCAATATGCTGACTCTGTAAACCGCTTAGAGAGGGCTGAAAGCCCTATGAAGCGGTATATAAGTCTAATATAATTGCTAATTGCTAATTTACCACATATACAAACCCGTTCTGCTATAGGTGTTCTCTTATACCTGCCCTGGAGGAGTGCTGAAGGAGAGTAGTTCGGAGAACCGGTTGTTGGAAGAAATCTCCTCCCCCCTACTTTTACAAGGCTAATCTTGTAAGGAAGGCCGGAAGGAAGGAACATTCTGGTGTTATTTCTAGCCTAATCTTTATTGCGCTACTTACAGAAATTGCCTCTCCGGTTAACCCTTATCACATTATCACAGCTAAGGCAAAGTGCCCATCAACCTGAGTGACGTTGAGTTGGCCACACCCACCCAGTCACATGACCACCAAGCCCTGCCTACCCGGTTGGTTATCAGGGCAGAGAACCGGTTGTTAGATTATTTGAATCCCACCACTGCCCCCTTGTAATATTTATTGTTCCTGATTCCCAATAGAAACAGTTCTGGTGTAAATTCTATTTCCTCTTCGGTTATCTCTCTCAGATACCTTTGAATTTCCCACCAATATTCATACTCCTACACGTGGCAGCACATGCCTGATTCATAATCACATTTCCAACAATTTGGCGCTACATTTCTAAACATTTTGGCTATTCTTGCGGGTGGGAGATGCCACCTGTAAAACATTTTACATAAGTTTTCTTTATACGGTATTGGCAATGGTATTGAACCAATACTAAAAAGAAAATTTGAATCCCACCACTGAAAAGAAAGTTAGCTGCAGAAGGATGAATAAAATGATGAACAGAAGTTGCAGACGGAGAAACTCCCAACTTTTTTGTAACATTTTGTGTGAATTCCCACTCTGGCTGAATGCAGCTATAAAGTTACTTTTGGGGAAAATAAAGAAAACTGATGGCTTGCTCTTCTTTTGAAGAGTGATTCTCAAAGGATGACGAAAATAATATTCAACTGTCAGAAACCCTTCCAAATCTTCGGGAAAGCATAATGTCTGAAATTGCAATCAGCTGTGTGATCCTTTCTAAATCAAGAGCAAATTAATTACTGTTCTTTCCAGGGAACTTCAGAAAATGACTTGGGGTATTTCTTTGGATGATCATTGCCTAAACTCAACCTGGAAGATTTTAATTTTAATTGAGCCAAATCTCTGCACTTCCTTGGTAGCCCAGAAGCACACCCTGTACTTGTACCTAACTTCTTCGTTCACTTTTTTTTTTTCAATTTGGTTCACATGCCACTCCATCAAAACCACAAAAACCCAAAAATAAAATGATAAAGCTATCAGGAAAAAATAAATCTTCTATATATATAAAAACGGCTCTGTGTTTGTGTTTGTGTGTTCCAGCATAACTTTGGAACTCCTCCAGCAATTTCAACCAGACTTGGTACACAGATGACTTACCCTCTGGAAACCAATACTGTGGGGGTAAGACACCGCTAACACCCCTCGGGGTGTGTGTTCTGTTAAGATACAGCCTGTTGTGCCTTAAAATGGCTTCTACTGTACAGCGCAGTGGAGTTTCCAAGGCAACAGCTTCACAGTACTCCACAAGGAGGCTGCCTCTGGTAAGGGGGAAAATCCAACATTAGAAATTACACTTCTGGGGGCGCAGGGAAAACATTTTTAACTAATTTAATTGTCGCCCAAATCTGGGCTCAGGGAGAAGTTGCTCTTGTCGTCGCCTCTTCAGGAATTGACATAACTTTCAGGGAAGGAGGGAAGACAGGCCATTCAGCACTTACGTTGCCCCTTGACATCACCATTCTGGGAGCTGAGGTACACAAGTCTTCAAGTTGCCAAGTTTGGAGAGCCCTGGGCTAAATCAAGACAAGGATAACTGAGCAAATATTACTTGGGAGTGGGGAGCAGGACGGCTCCTATGAGGAATATCATTTACAACGCTCCTCCGAAGCTGTCTGCGAATCCTATTCTTTTATGCAAATAATTACGTAGGAAATTTGTAAATGCAAATATGTTTTTGTAAGTGAGGGCTGCAAGACAATATTGCATGCATATGTATGTGATTGGAGTGTGTGTGTGGGGGGGAGGGAAAGCTTGTGGAAGACCAGACATTTCCAAAGACAATAGCAAATATTCATTTTATTTTTGTAAAAAAAAATCTTTTTGCAGTTGCTTTGTTTCTGGAAGAGGATATTTGTACGGCTTCATGCAAAGAAAAACCATTATCCTAAACGAGGCATCTGGAACGGATAACCCTGTTTCTAGGTTTAGCAATGAGGCCTTTAAAAAGCTGCCCTCCCAAGTTTGCAAAAAAATGTGACCTCTCTTGCCTCGCTCTGAAAACTATCTGAGCCTCGTTTTTTATTTGCAGATCGTGGATATGCCTCGCCTGCTTTCTTGGGAAAAGATAACACAGCAGCACTGAACAGGTAATTGAATGAGTAGAGATAAGGTCTAATTCCTGGAATGGCCTTTAAAGAATGGTTTGCTGCTACAATACTTTTGGCTCTTTATTTGTTAAGTTTGAGGCCTTCCTTTATAGGTGTGTTAAATTCATAGGCTGCCATCACAAACAACACAACTTTAGGGTGTAGATTAGGCTGTGAAAGAAGGACTGGCCGTAAATAATCCAGGGAGTTTCAGAGCTGGGAATGGACTTCCTGATCTTAAAAGAGAAAGGCACACAGACACACATATTTCCTGCCACAAAGAAGAGAGAGTCAAGCTATTTTAGTGGTGAGTTCCTACCGGTTCGGACCGGTTCGACAAAACTGGTTTGGTGGAACCACCAGTGACCCACACCTGCCATGCCCCCGAACCGTTTGTCCTATGGTGCTGCCATCTTGTTTTTCAATGCTGCACATGCACAGAACAATTTTAATCACACTGTGCATGTGGGCACAGCGAGCATCAAGCGCACGAGTGTGCAAAGCGTACACAAGTGAACCGGCAGAAGTGTCTGCCAGAACACCACCACCACCACCGAGCTATTCCCCAAAGCATCTGAGAGCAGGACAAGAAGCAATGGATGGAAATTAATCAAGGAGAGAAGCAATCTGGAATTAAGGAGAAACTTCCTAACAGTGAGAACAATTAACCAGTGGAACAACTTGCCTCTAGAAGTTGTAAATGCTTCAACACTGGAAGTTTTTAGGAAGAGATTGGACAACCATTTGGGTGAAATGATAGAGGATTTCCTGCCTGAGAAGGGAGTTGGACTAGAAGACCTCCAAGGTCCCCTCCAACACTGTTATTCTCTTAAATAGTTTCATATTTGCTCGTTGAGAATGTAATTGTGATGTGCTTTCTAATATTTTTGTCATATGCTAAATAAATAAACAATCCTGTCTGAATTCTTGGCTCTTCTAGTAACAACATGATTGTGTTATGATAGCATAGCAGTCGTCCAATATCTCAGGGGCTGCCACAAAGAAGAGGGAGTCAAACTATTCTCCAAGGCACCTGAGGGTAGAAGAAGAAGCAATGGGTGGAAACTAATCAAGGAGAGAAGCAACTTAGAACTGAGGAGAGATTTCCTGAGAGTGAGAACAATTAATCAGTGGAACAACTTGCCTGCAGAAGTTGTGAATGCCCCAACATTGGAAGTTTTTAAGGAGTGTTTGGACAACAATTTGTGTGAAATGGTACAAGGTTTCCTGCCTAAGCAGGGGGTTGGACTAGAAGACCTCCAAGTCCTCCCTTCCAACTCTATTTTTCTGTTAAGACAGTATCTGACTGTAGGAAGTTAACCCCCACTCCTCTCCTAAGAAAATCAGATATTTGAGGAAGTATTAAAAGGGCAGAATATTTCCCCTAAAGGGGAGGCAGAAACCCATCCCCCCACCTTTGTCAATGGGCCATCAAGGCCTGAGTTAGTCTATTCTACATAACAAAGGTCTACTTCCTTCAGGCAGGGCCATAATAGGAATCCCAAAGCCCTTTCATTACATCATCACCCAGTAAGAGTCAACCAAGCTTGGGACTCAGGACAGCCTACAGTTACCCCTGTATGACCCCATGGGAATCTGACAACCAATCAGAACACAAGCCCAAATTCAAAGTCTAACAGAGGGTATAAATCAGTGGTGGGATTCAATCAGTTCGCACCTATTCGGGAGAACCGGTTGGTAACTTTCTAAGCAGTTCGGAGAACCGGCTGTTGGAAGAAATATTTTGTTTTTTCCCCACTTCACAGGGCTGATCCTGTAAGGAAGGCAGGAAGGAAACATTCTGGTGTTGTTTTTAGCCTAATCTTTATTGCCCTGCTTACAGAAACTGCCTCTCCAGTTATCCCTTATTACCAACTAAGGCGAAGTGCCCATCGACCTGAGTGACATTTATTTATTTATTTATTTATTTATTTATTTATTTATTTATTTATTTATTTATTTATTTATTTATTTATTTATTAGATTTATATACTGCTTCATAGGGCTTTCAGCCCTCTCTAAGCGGTTTACAAATTTTTTAGCAAATTGAGTCAGCAACTTGCCCCACAGTCCGGGTCCTCATTTCACCCACCTCGGAAGGATGGAAGGCTGAGTCGACCTTGAGCCGGTGAGATTTGAACCGCTGAACTGCAGATCACAGTCAGCTAAAGTGGCCTGCAGTACTGCACCCTAACCACTGCGCCACCTCAGCTCCTGACTCCTGACTCCATTGACTTGGCCATGCCCACATGATCACATGATCACCGAGCCCCACCTATCCAGCTGATCACTAGGCCAGAGAACTGGTTGGTAAATTATTTGAATCCCACCACTGGGATAAAAATCTCTCTCTATCTCTCACCCTTGTGCTTTTTTTGCCCGGGATCTCAAACCAGGTGGTCCTGCCCACCACCATTAAACCATCTTTCCAAGCCGTCCCCGTGTCTCCAGTGTCTTTCTCCCCACTTGGAGCGGAACCCAGATGGACATTTCTTCCAACAGGACTTTTCAAAAGTAAGGAAGCGAGAGCTTTGTAGAATACATATATCTCTGTAGAGTTCAACGGATTGAACTTGGCCATCCCGTTGGGAGTCTTTAAGCTCTGGAATGAGCGGAAGAACAAAACTGTTCTTTACTATTGTTTACTGACCTTTCACCAGAGAGAAGTGGTTGATGAGGCTCTCTAAAAAGAAAGAGGCACGAGGTCAAACGTGATGGAGGACTTGAATTATCTGGCATCTGTTGATACTAGAAGCAAGGGTCATCCTTCCAGGAAATTCCTACTTCTCTTGCTGACAAGGACAGTTGTATCCCAACCTAATATATTCATGGAGTTTGAGGAGTGTTTGGCTGAACTTCTATCCATTCTTTTATTTCTTTTTATTTATTTACTCTGTCGAACATGTACAAGATAGCAGGTATGTATAAACATGAACGAAAGAACTGAATACGAATAAATGGGCACAGTAGGACAGGGATGGTAGACACGTTGGTGGGCTTATGCACGCCCCCTTTACGGACCTCTTAGGAATGGGGTGAAGTCCATGGTAGACAGTTTAAGGTTGAAGCTGTGAGAGTTTGAGGATGTAACAACAGATTCCGGTAGAGAATTCCAGGCGTTGACCACTCTGTTCAGAGGTGGGTTCCTACCAGTTCGCACCTATTCGGTAGAACCGATTCGTCAAATCTACCGAAGCAGTTAGAAGAGGTTCCACCAGTGGACCCGGAAAGCAGGCCACACCTACAGAAGAGGTTCCAAAATTTTTTGAAACCCACCACTGGTCCTTGGATATGATTATTCTACACTATCATGCTCCTATTTATAAAACTCAGTGCCTCTGAGAAAGGTAAGGATGACTGCTGCGTTTGTGGTGCAATCAGAACATTGCGTGTGTTGAAGTTGTTTTAACGCAAACCAAAGATGCCTTTTAAAAAACAAGTTTACATCCTATTCTTATGCATGCCAGTGCTGTGTGTGAGGTAATTTAAGGTGGTTCTGACAAGTGTTGTCGGCATCTTCATATCCGGTCACATGGGTGGCAAGCCACTCCCACAAAAGAGGCCACACCCACAGAGTAGGTTCAAACAAGTTTTGAAACCCACCACTGACTCTGTTGCTGAAGTCGTATTTTCTGCAATCGAGTTTGGAGCGGTTTTACCTTGAGTTTGCATGTATTGTGTGCCCGTGTATTATTGAGGTTGAAGCTGAAGAAGTCGTTGACAGGTAGGACGTTGTAGCAGATCATTTTGTGTACTATTGTTAAGAGATCCTGGAGAAGAGCGGAAATCCAGATGACTGTAGGATGGCAAATATCCCCAGCTGATAACACTTCAAAAAGTGGTGGATATTTATTGGATATGTCCAAGAAAAAAAAAAGGCTAATTAATTATTAAAGTTAATGAAATATACATTAAGTTGGGTTTCTCCCCTGAGAAGAGTTTCAACTCAAAGGCCCAAATTGCTCTACATTAGCATTAATTAATACCGTATATACTCAAGTATAAGCCGAGTTTTTCAGCCCACTTTTTGGGCTGAAAAAAGCCGCCTCGGCTTATACTCGAGTCAGTGAAAAATTTGCCCGAAATGGAGGAGAAAAAGGGGCGGGGCCATGCCGCTGGGTGACGCTCGTGAATGGCCCAGTGCCCCTGTGAGTTTCCCCTCCCTCTGTGTCAGTTTGCCGCGCAGCGCGCACCGCACCATCCCCCCTCCTCACGTTCTAATGTAATGCAGGGCTGTCTTACGATTCCCCTTCCTCCCCCTCCTGCCGCTCTGCAACGATGTCCCACCTCCTCCTTGTTATGGCAAGCAGCCACATAGCGATGTCCCACCTCCTCTGGTACAGTGATCCAATGATAGGAATCACTGTGCCGCGTGTCATAGGAGGCGGGACATCGCTCCCGCGGCTGCACGGGACATCATCATCACAGCGGGACATCAGCATCATGAGGTGAGTGAAGTATTTCATTGAATACACCGGTATTGTGTGATAATAATTTGTTATCCAGAGCAAATTTTTACAATGGCTACTGTATATTTAATGGGCACAGGCAGGCTGTATATGTTATTCAATGGGCAATGGCATTATTGGTATCTATTTTTATTTTTGAAATTTACCGGTAGCTGCTGCATTTCCCACCCTAGGCTTATACTCGAGTCAATAACTTTTCCAGTTTTTTTGTGGTGAAATTAGGTGCCTCGGCTTATATTCGGGTCGGCCTATACTCGAGTATATACGGTAGTTACTACATCTGTTAGGGATAACTAATAATATAACAGAATAACAGAATTGGAAGGGACCTTGTATTAAAATATTCATGATTCGGAGAGACATGGGAACAAGGTCAGCCAATGAATAGGCATAGCAGCTAAGTCAGCCAATGGGAGCTTAAACAGATCTGAGTCTGTGCAGAGAATTGAAACAGAAACTTAAGAAGAAAGCAGTCTGCTGTTCTGAGAAGTAAACTCGCAGTCCGTCTGGGCTTGTCTGCTGAAATGAAGCTAACTGCCTGTAACTCTCCTGCCTTGTGTTTACTTGGAAGAATCACCTGTTGGCATTGTATATTTATTCATCTATTCTTATGTTTATAAAGAAGCTAATGATTCCTGCTGCATCAGTTATCTGTGCGTGAGAATTAAATCAAAGATATTGATTGAATTTCCCAGTTTAGTGAGTCACAACTAAAATTATTGACTGTTTCTGCACTTGTCATGAAGTAAGTAGAACATAGAATAATAGGGCTGGAAAGGACCTTGGAGGTCTTCTAGTCCAGCCCCCTGCCCAAGAAGGAGACCCTACACCATTCCAGACAAACTGTCCAGTCTCTTCTTAAAAACCTCCAGTGATGGAGCACCCACAACCTCTGTCCCACTGGTTAATTGTTCTCACTGTTAGGAAATTATGGGATTCTAATAATAGATGGATACTTTCCTGTTAATGTTTATTTTTCCAATACGTCACTCCAGAGTTCTTGTAAGTGTATTAATAAATGATTGAACAAATATATATTTGTTCACCCTGGCTTCGCTGATAACGGATAAGAGCCTGTGGCCTAATGGCTAAGATGTCTGCCTAGTATGTAATATAGCCCAGGTTCAAATCCCAGTAAGGGTATGGCTAGCTGATGAGAGCTAAATAGCTTGAAATAGATCTATACTAGTCTCCCTTTATTTATTTATCAGCACAAATAAAAAAAACCACAAATATAACAAAGGCAACAGTAAAAATATTGGGTTTCTGTCGTGATGGACTCTTGTGACGAGCCGATTGACAGATGATGGAAGCAGTTAGGTTCCTCCCATAATTGGGGCTTACCAGGGGTTGTAAAAATCTAATAGATACCTTTCACCCTGGCTTCGCTGATAACGGATAAGAGCCTGTGGCCTAATGGCTAAGATGTCTGCCTAGTATGTAATATAGCCCAGGTTCAAATCCCAGTAAGGGTATGGCTAGCTGACAAGAGCTAAATAGCTTGAAATAGATTTATACTAGTCTCCCTTTATTTATTTATCAGCACAAATAAAACACACACACATACACACACACACACACACACACACACACACACACACACAAACTGTATCAGTAAACAAGGTCTCTACAATTTCTCCTAAATTAACCATTTCCTGGCTGTCCAAGGTTGGTTTCAGCTGGAACCATTCAAGGAGTCCTCAGAATTGAACAGCAAAAGTTCAATCCTAACCCCATCGGAAGAGAAAAGGTAACAGTAAAGGTTCCCGACTCTAGGGGACGGTGCTCATCTCCGTTTCAAAGACGAAGAGCCAGTGCTGTCCGAAGATGTCTCCGTGGTCATGTGGCCGGCATGACTAAATGCCGAAGGCGCACGGAACGCTGTTTCCTTCCCACCAAAGGTGGTTCCTATTTTTCTACTTGCATTTTTTACGTGCTTTCGAACTGCTAATCTGGCAGAAGCTGGGACAAGTAACTGGAGCTCACTCCCTTACGTGGAGCTAGGGATTCGAACTGCTGAACTGCCGACCTTTTTGATCGACAAGCTCAGCGTCTTAGTCACTGAGCCACCGGCGTCCCTAATCGAAGAGTACTTAGTACTAAAACTGCCCAGCTTATTTCTCGATCCAGTTTCTTCGGTGATCTAAATCTGGTGATTTTCCTGCAGCTTCTGCCGTGTCTGCTGAGGTCAGACACTAAACAGAGCATCCTGCTTGGTGTTCAAAGGTTAAGAAAACAGTAGCAGCTGGAGAAGGCATTATTACTTCAGTCCTACAGGAATTAAAGGGCTGGAAAGGAGGGGGGGGGACTCCGAAATGGAAGGCAGTTTTTCTTCTTTTGAGACATTTAACTCTTAGTCTTTTAGAACTGTTGCAAAAATAACCGAGGGACATTATTTTGTTCTTTAAGCTTGATCAATAAAGCTAAGGTATAGCTTTTTTAGATTTTTTAAGACGAGGTTTTTAAGAAGAGATTGGAAAACCACTTGTCTGAAATGGCACAGGGTCTCCTGCTTGAACAGGGGGTTGGACTGGAAGACCTCCAAGGTCCCCTCCGACTCTGTGATTCTGCAATCCTCATAACAAGGTATGAATAGTCCTCAACGTATAACCAACATTTCCATTGCTGAGTGAAACATTTGGTAAGTTAACTCTGCCCCGTTTTACAACCTGCCTTCCCACCGTTGTTAAGTGGAACCACTGCTGTTCCTAGGTTAGTATCACGGTTGTTGAGTGATTCTGCCTTCCCTCTGGATTTTGATTCTCAGAAGGTGGCCATAGAGAATCACATGACCCTGGCACACCGCAACCGTCATAAATATGAGTCAGTTGTCAAGCATCTGAATTCTATTCATGTGACCCTGGTCGTAAATGTGAAAAACAGTCATAAGTCACTTTTTTCAGTGCTGTTGTAACTTTGAACGATCACTGCTGTATTTGAAGGCTACCTATTATAAATACTGTATTTTTCAGAGTATAAGACGCACCGGAGTATAAAACGCACCGGAGTATATGACGCACCAGAGTATAAGACATAGCAAGGTTCTGAAGACAAAATTTTTTTAAAAAAGTTTTTGCACTCTGCAAACCTCCCAAAAATGGCCCGTTTTCCGTGAAAACTGGCTCATTTTTTGTGAAAACGGGCTCGTTTTTTGTGAAAACGGGCTTGTTTTTTGTGAAAACGGGCTTGTTTTTTGTGAAAACGGGCTTTTTTCCATGAAAACGGGCTTGTTTTTTGTGAAAACTGGCTCTTTTTTTGTGAAAACGGGCTCGTTTTTCGTGAAAATGGGCTTGTTTTTTTTTCAAAAAAGGGGCATGAATAGCCCTTAGGAGGCTTGTCGAGTGCTCATGGGGTGGGGCAAAAATGAGCAAAAAACGGCCCATTTTTCACAAAAACAGGCCCTTTTTGTCACAAAAAGGTTATGATAGCCTTTAGGAAGCTTATCAAGTGTTTCTGGCGGCTGGGGGGGGGCAAAAAACGGGATTTTTTTGCTCATTTCTGCCCTCCCCAGCCCCCAGGAGCTCTCTGAAAGCCTTCTACAGGCTATGCACAGCCATTTTGGTGAAGGGGAGGAGTTTCAGGAGGCAAAAACTGCTGTATTCAGGGTATAAGACGCACTTCAATTTTCAACCTCTTTTTTGAGGGGAAAAAGGTGCGTCTTATACTTCGAAAAATATGGTAGATATTTTCAGGAATGGCTCCTGAAGTCCTCCGATAAAGATGTTCCCCTTCTTATCCAAGAAGCTTCTTCAGCTCCGACTGGATCCTTCCATTCCCCGCCCTTCAGTCGGAGCTGAAAAAGCTTCTTGGATGTCCCCAAAGGAGCTTTTTTCAAGAGGCAACCGGACTTCGTGGTTTTTCTTTGAAGACGTCTCACTTCTTCATCCGAAAAGCTTCCTCAGCTTCTTGGATACGCTGAAGAAGAGCCGAAGAAGCTTCTTGGATGAGAAGCGAAAGGTCTTTTTGTCTAAGGAGATTCTCAGTCATCCAGGTCATGTTGTCACAAAGGCGCTTTTTTTTTTCAAGACAGCGATCCTCTCCGGATCGAAGAGGGGTTAAAGAGGCCATCTTTGTCAAAATTAAACAGCTCTCTCTTAACAGGGGAGGGGGGAGGGATACGACATCATCTATCTGTTTTATTTCCTCTGGGAGGGGCCATTCATCATCCACCTGTGGCCTTACTCTCAAGTCAACCCCTGTTCTTTAGCTGTTCCCTTCTGCTGGCAGCTCTGAGCATGCGCACACTGGGAACAGGCTCCTGCTGTTCTTCTGCCCCACTGATGCCCGATTCCAAAGGCAGATAATAACTGTCAGACAGCCCTGGCCCTCTCTCTGCCTCCAACACAGAGCCCTTCTCAGAGCCTTCCCCAGACTTCAGGACCGGCCCATGTTCCTCCCCAACCTCCGCTGGCAGTTGGCAGACCAAACGGTTCCACCACAAATCTGCGCTCGACTAAACCGCGTCTGACTAAACTGCGTAGCTAATGTCATCAACAGGGCGACAACAGCATGGAGAGAGAAGCACGCTGTAAACCCTAAACCTAAAATTAACCCCTAAACTTAAACCTAACCCCCCTAAACCTAACCCTAAACCTAACCCTTAACCTAACCATAAACCTAACCCTAAACCTAACCCTAAACCTAACCCTTAACCTAACCCTAAACCTAACCCTTAACCTAACCCTTAACCTAACCCTAAACCTAATCCTAACCCTTAACGTAACCCTAAACCTAAACCTAACCCTAAACCTAAACCTAACCCTTAACCTAACCCTAAACCTAACCCTAAACCTAATCCTAACCCTTAACGTAGCCCTAAACCTAACCCTAACCCTTAACCTAACCCTAAACCTAACCCTTAACCTAACCCTAAACCTAACCCTAACCCTTAACCTAACCCTAAACCTAACCCTAAACCTAACCCTAAACCTAACCCTAAACCTAACCCTTAACCTAACCCTAAACCTAATCCTAACCCTTAACGTAACCCTAAACCTAACCCTAACCCTAAACCTAACCCTAAACCTAACCCTTACCTTAAGTTGAATCGGCTTGCTTTCAAAGCGCTATTTAAAGCGCCCTTCTTTCTCCGCGCTGGCTGTTGTCGGCCTGTTGATGACGTCAGTGACGCGGTTTAATCGGGCGTGGCTTAGTCGAGCGCAGTTTTGATGGGTCATGGACCAAACAGGCTGCCGTTTTTGGAGTGCAGGATGAAAATAGAAAGAGATACGTGGTTTGTGAAAGCGTCTCTTTATGCAAGGTCTCGCTCTGCGGATTGGCTTCCCCAAAACAAGCCGCAAACACTTCCTTGTCCCATAGACAAGCGATTCCCGTTTGTTCCCGAAGTTATGAAAAACCATCCTTCTGCATAATGTTTAAGACACAGACGCTGAATCTATTATTGGCGAAATAATAATTTGGTTGACTTCCAAAAGCAGTGGTATATGCTAAACAGCCACCCTGCTTCTTTTTTCCCTCCTGCTGCAGAAAGGTTGGTACGATGCCAATCGTGAGTTATATTTATGCTTGCCTCTTCCCAGCCCCTCCAACCCAGGATGTAAATCAATGCTTCATGCTTAAAGGAATGAAGGGAAGCCACTGGAAAGGAGAAGAAAATGTCTTATTTCATAAACAACCCAAAGTTAATTGAATTCTTTTAGACTTAGAATAACTTTATTGCCCCTTTGGAAGTACACCAATCGGCATACACTGGAGGTTTTTAAGAAGAGACTGGACAGCCTCTTGTCTGAGATGGTATAGGGTCTCCTGCTTGAGCCAGGGGGACTAGAAGACCTCCAAGGTCCCTTCCAGCTCTATTCTAGTCTATTCTGGTCTATTCCAATCTATTCTAGTCAAGTCTAGTCTATTCTTCTTCTTCTTATTTTTTCTATTCTATTCTATTCTATTCTATTCCATTCCATTCCATTCCATTCCATATTCCATTCCATATTCTATTTCATTCCATTCCATTCCATATTCCATATTCCATTCCATATTCTATTCCATATTCCATTCCATTCCATTCCATTCCATTCTGTTATCTATATCTATTTGGACTGATTCACTCGAACCAGTAGTAAAAAATACTAAAAAAAGTTTTTTAAAAACTTCCAACGATTGCACATCACACAGCCAAAAATGGGGGCAGGGGTTGTCAAAAATGGGGGTTCTGTTTTTGCTCCCAGCAGGCTTCCCGAAGCTTGCTAGGCCAAAAACAGGGGGTAGGGGTGCTGAGAAAGAAAGAAGGAAAGAAAGAAAGAAAGAAAGAAAGAGAGAGAAAGAGAGAGAGAGAAAGAAAGAGAAAGAGAAAGAGAAAGAGAAAGAGAAAGAGAGAGAGGAAGAAAGAGAGAGAGAGAGAAAGAAAGAAGGGATAAAGAAAGAAATGGAGGGAGGGAGGGAAAAAGGAGAGGAAGGAAGGACTGCAAACCTGGCACTAGATGCAGCCTCAGAGGATAATCTAGGGCTGGGAGTGACCTGGAGGCCATCTAGTCCAACCCTGCTCCAGCAGGACATTGTTAAAGTGAGTTTCTGTCTTTTAATCCCCCAGTTCCATGACTACAAAGTCGCATGACCCCCACCAATCCTCACCCACCAAGCCATGCCCACAGAACTGGTAGTAAAAGAAAATTAGATTTCACCACTGATTCAGCTGGTTCGGAGCGGTTTGGGGGAACTATTAACTCCGATGATCAACTGGCCCCGCCCACTTGCCCCTGCTCTCTCCCGTCCTTCATTTCCTGCTTTCTAGCTCATCTCAATTGTGTGGCAGCGCTGATTTCCCTCCCCCAGCTGTTCTACCTACCATTGCTGGCTTGAGAGGGAAACATTTGAGCTTCTAAACCCTCCATTCCCAACACTGCATACGCGAAGCACGCAAACACACAAAGCATCTGCTCCCCAAACCAGTTGCTCAATGGTCAGCGTCCCACCACTGCACGCAATCCCCTTTTTGCGACCTTCCGACAAGCAAAGTCAGCGGGAAAATCGGATTCACTCACCAACCGCATTTAAGAACCGAAGTTGATTCACTTAGTAAAAGTGGCGAGAAAAGTCGTAAAACGGGCCCCAAAAAAACCACCCTTACGCAAATTTCTCGCTTAACCGCAACCTAAATTTGGGACTCAGGTTGTGGTCGTAAGTCGAGGATTACAAGTACTGTTAGTTTTTTTTTAAATGTCTTTATTGTTTTTATTAAAGAGAAACACAAAAGTAAAAAAAATCATCTTTCATTACATCTTGTAGAAAGCGTATCCATTGGTTACAGGTACATTTCGTGCATTTCTTCCACAATCATTACATATATTTCATTCAGTTTGGGTTGTACATTATAGAGTTTATATATTTTACTATCACTATGCCACAATTTTCATTTAATTAAGGTTTTAAGGACACAACCACCTACTGGCATTTTTTCCCCCCCAGTCTCAATGAATCTGCCATAATTTTACATCTTTATACCATATTCTAAAAGAAAGTCGATTGAAAGGATATCTAACATTCCCTCTCCTTCCCCCTGCCCCCTCCAAGACTCACAGATTAACACTTCTGTCTGCTTATCTTTTACCATGTACTGGTTTTCTGGAAGTGGTGGATCCATGGAAGTAAACTCTATCCAGGGTTGTTCGACCAGTTAAACATTGGATCCATATCACGCTAGATGGGAGGTAGAGATGGATGGGATTATTTACGGAACAGCCTGTTGCTCGAAGCATACACCTGGCCCCAAAATAAAAAAAATATGTGTCTACAGAAATCGTAAAACAGTGTGTGTGTGGTGTATCTCTGATTAATCTGTGTTTATATTTAGATGAGGGCGGATGCTTAATTTTCCTCGGCGTTTAAAGTCATATTGTTCACCTTTGTTTGATTTCAGTCAAAGGTTCTTTGCAAAGGTGCAGAATTTGTGAAGGGGGAAGGCAGACAAAGGAAAGTATTCGGATACATACAAGAGATGAAAGATAGTTTTCAAAAGAGTATTCCACTGAACTTGCTCCTCCTGCAAGCGATGGGGGGGGCATCGATACAAGCTACCACTGCCGCTTCCTGGGTTCCCCAACAAACTCATCAAGACACCCTGGGGCCAGTGGTGGGATTCCCAACCTTTTTCCTACCAGTTCTGTGGCAGCATGCTTCGCACACTGCCCTCGGTGTCAGCGCTGGTGAGCTGAGCACTGTTTTAGCTCAGCTCAGAGCCGAGGTGGTGCAGTGGTTAAATGCAGCACTGCAGGCTACTTCAGCTGACTGCAGTTCTGCAGTTCTGCTGTTCAAATCTCACCGGCTCAGGGTTGACTCAGCCTTCCATCCTTCTGAGGTGGGTAAAATGAGGACCCGGATTGTTGTTGGGGGCAATAGGCTGACTCTGTAAACCGCTTAGAGAGGGCTGAAAGCCCTATGAAGCGGTATATAAGTCTAACTGCTGCTATTGCTATTCTCCGCTGCGCAAATCAGCTGAGCTTAAAAAACAAGGGAATATAGGAGAGGGAACGATGGGGGCAGGAGGGCGGGGCCAAACCAGAGGTGGTTCTCCAGATTACTCAGAACATCTGCTTATCAGGGTTCCAAATAGCCTCCAAAAGTAAATCAGAGTCCAAGGCAAAGTATTGCTCAAAGTTCCAATTTAATAAGACAGACATGTTGGCACGTCTGGGAAAACCTGAATCTGAAAGCTTCCCAATTTAACCCACCCAGTTAAAAGTTCAATATCGTGCCCCCACACACCCACAAGTCCATCACATGGTCTAATCTCCCACTGCCATGCTGGCAGTTCCACCCATCCAGTTCCGGTCAGGTGCAGAGGTGCGAAGACAAAGGATGACCTTGGCTTTCTAGAAAGAATGTTGTTATGGCTACATAGCATCTAACTCCGTACAATCCCCCCTCCCATTTTCCCACAATAGAAAAGGCATAGCAGAATAATAGAGAGTATGGCAGGCCAAAGACCAAAAAGAAAAGATGGCTGACAGGCCCCCTGAACCGGTCCAAACTGGCGGAATACCATCTCTGCCTGAGGCTAACTGCAAGGATTTCTTTCTTTCCAAGGGACTTTCAGAAATAACAGATGGAACCTTCCCAAAGGGAGATCCAACTTAGAACTAAGGAGAAACGTCCTAATAGAGTGAGCAATTCATCAGTGGAACGTCTTGCCTTCAGAAGTTGTGAGTGCTCCATCACTGGAGGTTTTCAAGAAGAGATTAGACAACCATGTGCCTTGAATGGTGTAGGGTCTCCTGTTTGAGCAGGGTGCCGTTAATGGTATAGCATCCAGGAACCTGCAGGGCAGGGTTCTCCCAGCTCAATCAGGTTGCCCCAAGACATTTCTCCAAGGAGAAGTTCTTGGTTGGTCTAATTCTTCTATTGCAACTCCTGCGTTGTGGATCCAGAATCCACAATAACAGAATTGGAAGGGACTTTGGAGGTCTTCTAGTCCAACCCCATGCTCAGGCAGGAAGCCCTATACCATTTCAGACAAATGGCTGTCCAATCTCTTCTTGAAAACTTCCAGTGTTGGAGCATCCACAATTTCTGGAGAGAAGCCATTCCACTGATTAATTGGAATATGTTTGCTGCATCTATGCTTCCAGAAGAGCAGGACAGATACCAATAAAGAGAGTCCTGTATCAAGCAAGTTGTTCCACAGATTGATTGTTCCATCAGGAAATTTCTCCTTAGTTCCAGGTTACTTCTCTCTGGAATTAGTTTCCACCCATTGCTTCTTGTCCTGCCAAGTGTCCAAATTTCTGCTTTGGAGAATAGTTTGACTCCCTCTTCTTTGTGGAAGCCCCTGAGATATTGGAACACTGCTATCATGTCCCCGCCAGTCATTAAACTAAAGGTAAAGGTTCCCCTCACACATACAGTATGTGCTAGTCATTCCTGACTCTAGGGGGCGGTGCTCATCTCCGTTTCAGCGCTGTCTGAAGACGTCTCCGTGGTCATGTGGCCGTCATAACTCAACACCAAAGATGCACGGAATGCTGTTATCTTCCCACCAAAGGTGGTCCCTATTTTTCTACTTGCATTTTTACATGCTTTTGAATTGCTAGGTTGGCAGAAGCTGGGAAAAGTAACGGGAGCTCACTCCATTACACGGAGCTAGGGATTTGAACCACCGAAGTGCTGACCTTTTTGATTGACAAGCTCAACGTCTTAGCCACTGAGCTACCGCCGTCCCTTTCATTAAACTAGACATACCCAATTCCAGCAATAATTCTTCATGTTTTAGCTTCCATCTCCCTAATCATCTTGGTTGCTCTTCTCTGCACTCTTTCTAGAGTCTCAACATCTATTTTACATTGTAGTGACCAAAACTGGATGCCGTATTCCAAGTGTGGCCTTACCAAGGCGTTATGAAGTGGTATTAACACTTCACGTGATCTTGATTCTATACTGCAACTGTCATCAGCACAAGTCAGTTGCCAAGTGTCCAAATTTTGATCACATGCTGAATGAGGATGCCTCAACAATCAGAAGTAGGAGGAATGACTCCGGGACCCTGCAGTCATCCTAAATATGAGCCAGCTGCCAATCATCTGGAATTTTGATCTCATGACCACAGGGATGCCATCACATTGGTAAGTGTGAAAAATGGGTATCAGTTCACGTTTTTTCACTGCCATTATAACTTTCAACGGTCACTAAATGAACTATCGCAAGTCGAGGATTACCTGTACTCCCCTGGCCAAGATGGGCAGTTAAGAAAACATGAAATATATACATATATATAAGAGGTGGGTTCCTACCAGTTCGCACCTATTCGGTAGAACCGGTTTGTCAAATCTACCGAACCGGTTAGAAGAGGTTCCACCAGTGGACCTGGAAAGCAGGCCACACCTACAGAAGAGGTTCCAAATTTTTTTGAAACCCACCACTGGTCCTTGGATATGATTATTCTACACTATCATGCGCCTATTTATAAAACTCAGTGCCTCTGTGAAAGGATGACTACTGCGTTTGTGGTGCAATCAGAACATTGCGTGTGTTGAAGTTGTTTTAACGCAAACCAAAGATGCCTTTTAAAAAACAAGTTTGCATCATATTCTTATGCATGCCAGGGCTGTGTGTGAGGTAATTTAAGGTCGTTCTGACAAGTGTCGTCGGCATCTTCATATCCGGTCACATGGGCAGCAAGCCACTCCCACAAAGGAGGCCACACCCACAGAGTAGGTTTGAACAATTTTTGAAACCCACCACTGATCGTACACACACACACACACACACACACACACACACACACACACATATATATACATATACAGGGCGGGGCATAACCTTTTCCTAGGGGGTCACAGCAAGATCGACAGCAGTTTACAACTTCCGCGACACCTCATTTTAAAGCCCATAAAAAAATGAATTGAATGAGCTATTAAATGTTAAATTTGCTTTAAGAATGGCTGGAAAATTCGATTCGGAAGAACAAAGGATCATTGACAGAATAAAATGCATTGCCTTTCGAGAGGCTCGCGATGCTGGAGCGACGTTTATCAATCGAAAATGGATTGCAAACAAATTGAAACGTCATCCGGATTGGGTTACTGATAATTGGAACAAAACAGCCCAAGAATGTTTCACAAAATTTGGAGAAGGGCGTCCTCTGCAACTGTCCCAAGAAAGCAAAGCCATCATTGCAACTGGCAGTCGCAAACAACGAAAAGGAAACCGAAAAGTGGCCCAAGAAATCCTTCAAATTCGTGGAAAACGAGTTGATCAAAGGACAATCGGCCGATATCGAGAACGAGAAGGTTTGAAGCCATTCCACGTCATTTGCAAACCATTGAAAACTCAAACACACGTTCAAGATCGGCTTTGGTTGTGCGATTGGTTGTCTGAATGGACCTGAATGGACCGAGGAAGATTTTCTTCATTTGGCGCCATCTGACGAATTCTTCGTTTATGCCATTCGAAAACCGAATTTCCAGAACGATCGAATTTGGGCTAAAGACGTCGACGACATCGCCAAACATGAACGATATCGACAAATCGTTCGCAATCCGACTTGCATCGGGATTTTCGTCATTTTCACAGCCAAGAAACTGCATTGGGTTTTGAAGGATAAAGGGGAATCCTGGGATGGCAGTTATTTCCGTGAGAAAATTTTATTGGAGAATGTCATTCCATTTCTCAGTGATCCAGACAATGTCTTGGTGGTTGGTGAGGCTGTCTTTCTTCATGACAAAGCTCCTTGCATGCGTGCAAATGCGACTCAGCAATTGTTAAAGGACAACAATGTCGAATTTTGGGGCAATGACGTCTGGCCGGGAAATTCGCCAGATCTCAATCCGGCAGAGAACATTGGGGCTATAATTAAGGATGAAGTGGAAGCTCTGATGATTCAGGAGCAAGGTCAAAATCGATATTCGGTTGAAACTTTGAGAATGAATTTGGAAACTGTGTTGAAAAATCTGGAAAATCGAACGGAACTGTTTGAAGATTTGTTGTGTTCTTATCCACCTCGTTTGAATGCTGTTCGAAGGGCTAATGGTGGTCATACTGACTATTAAATCGTGTCAATAACTCAGTTTTTGATGGGCTTTCGAATGGTGTATGAATTATTTGTGTTGTTATTACAAGTGTTGCTGTGACCCCCTAGGAAAAGGTTATGCCCCGCCCTGTACATATACATATACATATACATATACATATACATATACATATACATATACATATACATATACATATACATATACATATACATATACATATACATATACATATACATATACATATACATATACATATACATATACATATACATATACATATACATATACATATATATATATATATATATATATATATATATATATATATATATAAACTTCCATTACCTTCTGTGAGATGTACACAGCTTCACGGCAGGAAGAATTTCGACTTCCTAGTTCTTAGATTTTTTTTTTAAAAAATAGAACTATTTCTGTTCTTTTTCACTTTAGCCCATAAAGATATCAGCGCCATAAATACTGTTGCTTTGGCCACCATCTCCATCTTAAAATCCACACATGGGCCTTTACAGGTGTCAAGAATGTGACAAAGAAGATAAGCTACATTTCTGGCCTGTTTAGTTTAACTGTTGGAAGATATGTACATTTTTTTATTGCGTGCTTATACAGAGATGTCACATCTTTTTTACAGGAACCTTTGCCTTTATTCTCCCTTCTTAATCCCTTTTGTTCTCTCTCCCTCGATGGATGCTAACTTTCCTGGAGGAAGCATTACCTTGGTTGGGATTGGCTTCAAAACCCAACTTAGAAACTTGCGTGATTGCTATTCCTTCTTAAGGTGCAAAATGCAGTCGTGAAGTGTTGTGAAGGGACAGCTAGTCGTGAAAGTCTCAAGTCTGCAGCCATCTTTTCTTTCGGATCTTTGGCCTGCCACACTTTCTATTATTCTACTATGTGTTAGGAATATAATCTAATGGTTGGGTTGGCAATATATAAACCATGTAACAATGCTGTACCTGTTTCTTTAAATCATACTGTAAAATGTGATTGATTGCTGTTTCCTCAATCGGCCATAAGAGGGAGCCAGAATGACTGTTAGTTCTCTTTTAGATGCTGGGCTGATCTGATCTGAGTGTTTTGGAAGCTGGCTGTTCGAAAGTGCCATGAGCTATTGTAAGTTTTGCAACTGCTAGCAAACTTTGAGTACTGAACTGATTATATGATACTGGACTATGTTATTTGGATTATCCCTTAATTGAAAGACGTTGATGACTGACTGTCTTATCCGTGTATGACTTGGACTGTTTGATGGACTCTGATACCTCTATTTCCACGAAAGTAAAAGCCTATTTAAACTGCAGTGTCTCTGTATGCTGGTTTGTGCGTTCTCCAACACAACTCTCACAGCGCTCCTCTGAACGCCCTCGCTCTCCCAACAGGGAGCTTTCCTAACACTATGCATTTTCTATTGTGGGAAAATGAGAGGGTGGATTGTACAGAGTTAGATGCTATGCAGCCATAACAACATTCTTTCTAGAAAGCCAAGGTCATCCTTTGTCTTCGCATCTCTGCACCTGACCGGAACTGGATGGGTGGAACTGCCAGCATGGCAGTGGGAGATTGGACCGTGTGATGGACTTATGGGTGTGGGGGGCAAACATCTTGAACTTTCAACTGGGTGGGGAAAACCGGGAAGCTTTCAGATTCGGGTTTTCCCAGATGTGCCAACATGGCTCTCTTAATAAATTGGAACTTTGAGCAATACTTTGCCTTGGACTCTGATTTACTTTTGGGTGCTATTTGGAACCCTGACAAAAAGCTTTTTTCTCCATAGGAGAACTTCACATATTCCACCTAGAGCAGTGGCAGTTGTGGCCCACGAACAGCCAGACGAACTGGTGGCAGATTCAGACATTGAGGAGGTTGGGGAGGAGCATGGGCCAGTCCCGGAGTCTGGGGAAGGCTCTGATGAGGGCTCTGCATTGGAGGCAGAGAGAGGGTCAGGGCCGTCTGACAGTTATCAGCTGCCTTCGGAGTTGGAGATTAGTGGGGCAGAAGAGCAGCTGGAGCCTGTTCCATGAAATCTGCCACCCAGTTCTTCATATGTTTTAGCCTCCAGTCCCCTAATCATCTTTGTTGCTCTTCTCTACACTCTTTCTAGAGTCTCAGGATCTTTTTTACATTATGGTGACCAAAACTGAATGCAGGATTCCAAGTGTGGCCTTACCCTGGCCTTATAAAGTGGTTTTAACCCTTCACGTGATCTTGATTCTATCCCTCTGTTGATGCAGCCTAGAACTGTGTGGGCTTTTCTGGCAGCTGCTGCACACGGCTGGCTCATATTTAAATGGTTGTCCACTAGGACTCCAAGATCCCTCTCACAGTTACTACTATTGAGGAAGGTACCACCTATACTGTACCTGTGCATTTCGTTTTTCTTGCCTAAATGTAGAACCTTACTCTTTTCACCATTGAATTTCATTTTATTAAATAGTGCCCAATGTTCAAGTCTGTCAAGATCCTTCTGTATCTTAAGCCTGTCTTCTGGAGTGTTGGCTATTCCTGCCAGCTTGGTGTCATCTGCAAATTTGATGAGTTCCCCATTTATCCCCTCGTTCAAATCATTGATGATTTAAGAATCACTTCATTAAAATATAGATTAAGTGAAACTTTGATTTGACTTTTCTCCACCCACGTTTTTGCCCTACCCTTAGCTGCTTCTTGAAGTTCAGTCCTGGGAACATCCTTTAAAAGGAACATAATCCTAATAAGATTTGCATTTTTTGGCTTCAGGCCAACTGATTGGCACCTTCCTTTTGTCACCTGCAGTGGAGGGGCGGGGAAGTTTTGATTAAACTCAGGACTTAAGAATTTTGCAAATGAAGAAGGCATATTCCGTGGAACCCATAAAGCTTCATGGGAAAATGCCAGTTTGACAGGTAATGTCGGGACTTCAGCCTGGCGCACCTGCCATGCATCGCCAGATGCCAGTCTGCCATAGGCTGAAGGGAGGGTGGGGAATTGCAGGTGTGTGTGCTAGAAAGGGAGAATCAAATCTAATCATTGGGCCATCCCATGAGAGCAACTGGCAACTCCAAGGTCAGCGAATAGAGTGTGACACTGTCCAGCCGCCAAAAAGGGAACTGTTACCGAAACAACAACTTTTTTGTAGTGACCAGAACTGGATGCAGTGTGGTAATACTAAGGCTTTGTAAAGTGGTACTAGAACTTCATGTGATCTTGTGTCTATCCCTCTATTTATGCAAAAAGGAATAGAATGGAATGGAATGGAATAAAATATATGGAATGGAATAGAATAGAATAGAATGGAATGGAATGGAATAGAATAGAATAGAATAGAATAGAATAGAATAGAATTCTTTATTGGCCAAGTGTGATTGGAGACACAAGGAATTTTTCTCTGGTGCAGAAGCTCTCAATATACATACAACAATAGTGATAGATCATTAACATAGTCAATGTAAAATACATTCATCAAAAAACATTAGATACAACACTTAGTAATAGTCATGGAAAGAAAGAAAGAAAGAAAGAAAGAAAGAAAGAAAGAAAGAAAGAAAGAAAGAAAGAAAGAAAGAAAGAAAGAAAGAAGGAAGAAGGGAGGGAGGGGGAAATGGGGAATGGATGGGATGGGGTGTGGTGGGGATGGAAGTGGAGTGGAGTGGAGTGGAGTGGAGTGGAGTGGAGTGGAGTGGAGTGGAGTGGAGTGGAGTGGAGTGGAGTAGAGTAGAGTAGAGTAGAGTAGAGTAGAGTAGAGTAGAGTAGAAGATAATTCTTTATTGGCCAAGTGTGATTGGGCAATCAAGGAATTTATCTCTGGTACAGAAGCTCTCAATATACATACAATAGTGATAGATCATTAACATAGTCAGTGTAAAATACATTCATCATAAAATATTAGATACAACATTTAGTGATAATCATAGAAAGAAAAAAAGGAAGGAACTAAGGAAGAGAGAGAGTGAGAGAGAGAGTGAGAGAAAGAAAGAAAGAAAGAATGAAAGAAAAAGAAAGAAAGAAAGAAAGAAAGAAAGAAAGAAAGAAAGAAAGAAAGAAAGAAAGAAAGACTTTCATACAATCTCTATAGTGTGTGGTCTGACTGTTATCAAGCCTGTCTGGCCCATTTCCAAAATGCCAGCGTAAGTGAAACCCCAGAGAGAAAGTCATATTCAGGGCAATTCATGTCCCACAAAAGGTCAAATCCCTGCTGAGCATTTTTGAGAAGGTCAAATCCCCAGTTGAGAATTAAGAGCTGCTAAGTGGTGCTAATGTCTTCGGCTGAAATCGCTCCCACTTCCCTTCCTGACTTCTGATAAAAAGCGACAATTGGACTATTTTTTTTCTTTTAACATCCGATTCGTTCCTACCGTTAAACTTTAACTTGCAAGTTAAAACAGGAAGGCTAATAAATAATTTTTTTAAAGAGAGAGAGAGAGAGAGAGAGAGAGATGAAAGGAAAGATAAGGAAAGAGAACCAGCAGCTTAAAAGTCATTGTGAGAATCTCAGCGAGCATGAAAAGGTGACACGTTTCCTGTTGAATAAAAAGACTGCCAAACCCATTAAAAGCCATTATCTGATTCATATAAAAATTGATGGGCTGGCTCAGAGGAGTGTTTCACATAATTTTATCACTGGTTTGCCGGGCACCGAAACTGTGAGTGTGCATGTCTTCCGTGCCTGCGCTTCGCACACAGATACGGCTTGTGCCCATGTGTCAGCTTAGAAAACGTGGCTAAATAGGACGGCATAAAGCCGGGGGGGGGGGGGGGACGACCCACCTACACGCTGCTACTACCAGTTTGCACCAACCAGTCCAAACCGACTGTACTATCACCAGTAGGCTGGGTGTAACTTAACAACAAGGAAATATCCCTCTAGCTTGAGACGACTGCAGGCTCCTGACAAATAAAAAGAATAGATTACAGAGGATCCTCGGTTTACAACTATTCATTTGAAGTTACAACAGCACTGAAAAAATAATAACCTATAGCCAGCCTCACACTTAACAACTGGGGCAGCATCTCCACAATGTTTGGTCACCAGTGTGTATTTATGACAATTGCATTGATGTAGAAAAGATGCGGAGACTCTAGAAAGAGTGCAGAGAAGAGCAACAAAGAGGATGAGGGGACTGGAGGCTGAAACATATGAAGAACGGCTGCAGGAATTGGGGATGTCTAGTGTAATGAAGAGAAGGACTAGGGGAGACATGATAGCAGTCTTCCAATATCTCAGGGGTTGCCACAAAGAAGAGGGAGTCAAACTATTTTCCAAGGCACCTGAGGGTAGAACAAGAAGCAATGGGTGGAAACTAATCAAGGAGAGAAGCAACTTAGAACTGAGGAGAAACCCCCTGCTTAGGCAAGAAACCCTACACCACTTCAGATAAATGGATGTCCAACATCTTCTTAAATACTTCCAGTGTTGGGGCATTCACAACTTCTGGAGGCAAGTTGTTCCACTGATTAATTGTTCTAACTGTCAGGAAATTTCTCCTTAGTTCTAGGTTGCTTCTCTCCTTGATTAGTTTCCACCCATTGCTTCTTGTCCTTCTCTCAGGTGCCTTGGAGAATAGCTTGACTCCCTCTTCTTTGTGGCAGCCCTTGAGATATTGGAAGACTGCTATCATGTCTCCCCTAGTCCTTCTTTTCATTAAACTAGACCTACCCAGTTCCTGCAACCGTTCTTCATATGTTTCAGCCTCCAGTCCCCTAATCATCTTTGTTGCTCTTCTCTGCACTCTTTCTAGATTGGATAGCCATTTGTCCAGAAGTCCCTTGCTTGAGCAGAGGATTGGACTAGAAGACCTCCAAGGTCCCTTCCAACTCTGTTATTCTAAAGTCATAAATTGTGCATTGATGTAAACATGAGTTTATGCTTTAAGATGACTTTTTGGAGTGTTGTATGAATAGCCATCCAGTGTGACCCCATACCCCTAGAGGAGCAGCATATAAATACAATAAATAACAATAAATGGATAATAATATGGACATCAGCAATACATACATACATACATACATACATACATACATACATACATACATACATACATATATATATATATATATATATATATATATATATATATCAGTCAGCTGAACCTGAAGAATATATATTACCTGAAGAAAATTAAGGTGATAGCCATCTGAACAGGACTGTCTTTTTAAATTAATTTTTGTAACTAATCTTACATTGAAGCAATTAAAAAGGAATATAACGGGAAGCATGCTAATCAGTCTTTTCACTGGAGGAAAAGTAAACACAATTAGTTGCAATTATTGGGTAATAAATCTAGAATAAGGTTTTATGAAGATCCCCTTATGCTTGTAGTAATTTTCAATTTCCCAAGGATATATAAACATATATTCATATATTCTGTCAAAATTTAAATATCAGCTGTAAAACTGTGCAGTGGCTAATCTTTCTTAAACTTTTGCAGTGATAAATGTTTTCTTACCCCGGTTAATTAGTAATTGCTATCATCCTGGGTAACTTATTGAGAATAAACATGGCAGTCTTACTGCCCAGTGGAATAAATTTAATTGGATCCTCCTAATGTGGCATCGCCTCATGACAGAAATAAATTTTCAGAGCATATCAACTTCTATAAAAATGGCAAAAGATGGAAATAATGGCACAGTGATGAAAATGTACATAGAATAACAGAATTGGAAGGGGCCTTGGAGGTCTTCTAGTCCAACCCTCTGCTCAAGCAGGAGACTCTATCATTTCAGACAAATGGTTATCCAACATCTTCTTAAGGACTTCCAGGGTTGAGGCATTCACAACTTCTGGAGGCAAGTTGCTCCACTTGAAGGTAGAACAAGAAGCAATGGGTGGAAACTAATCAAGGAGAGAAGCAACTAAGAACTAAAGGGAAATTTCCTGACAGTTGTAACTATTAATCAGTGGAAAAACTTGCCTCCAGAAGTTGTGAATGCTCCAACACTGGAAGTCTTTAAGAAGATATTGGATAGACATTTGTCTGAAGTAGTGTAGGGTTTCCTGCCTAGGCAGAGGGATGGACTAGAAGACCTCCAAGGTCCCTTCCAACTCTGCTATTGCATTGTATTGTATTGTATTGTATTGTATTGTATTGTATTGTATTGTACTGTACTGTACTGTACTGTATTCTGTTCTGTTCTATTTCTATTTCTATTTCTATTATTTCTATTCTATCCTATCCTATCCTATTTCTATTTCTATTATTTCTATTTCTATTCTATTCTGCAGTGTCCTGGGGTCCGGTGATCACCATTTGAAACCTTCCTGATAATCTTCTGAGAAGCAAAATGAAGCAAGCTATTCTCCAAAGCACCTGAGGGTAGAACAAGAAGCAATGGGTGGAAACTAATCAAGGAGAGAAGCAACTTAGAACTGAGGAGAAATTTCCTGACAGTTAGAACAATTAATCAGTGGAACAGAAGTTGCCTCCAGAAGTTGTGAATGCCCCAACACTGGAAGTCTTTAAGAAGATGTTGGATAGCCATTTGTCTGAAGTGGTGTAGGGTTTCCTGCTTGAGGGGTTTGGACAAAAGCAGAGGTAGATTTCACATAATTTTTTCACTGGTTCTCCGCACACCAAAAATGTGAGTGTATGTGTGCGCCAGTGGTGGGTTACTGAGGGTACGGCCCAGTACGGTGGCACCGGTAGTAGCTGGGAGCAGCTGAGAGCATAACGGTACGATGGCTCGTTTGGTCCACTTGCCCTCCCACGCTCTATAGCTGTTTTTATGGGAAATGACAAAGCGCGCAAGCGTGTACAGAGTGCAGCTCCTGTACGAGCCCCAACAAGCAGCTAGCTATTGCAGGGATGGTGAATTGCACATGTATGTGTGGAACATATCAGGCTTGTGCACAGTGCACATCTGGCACCTGCACAAACAGACCACGAGCAGCATACCAGTAGCGACAGTAAGAACAACCCACCATTGGTGTTTGCGCATCTTCTGCGCATGCACTTTGCTCACGCGCATGGCTTGCATGAATGCGCACCATTTAGAAAACATGGGTAAACAGGACAGCATAGTGCAGGTTGCCACTATCGGTTTGCCTGAACTGATCCAAATCGGCTGAATACCGCCGCTAACTAGATTTCCAAGATCCCTTCCAATTCTGTTATTGTATGTTCAAATGATATTTCTCCATTGTTGTCAATGATAGAAGAACTCCAAATGGATTATGAAAAGCTTCACAATGTGTTGTATCAAAATCTGGCTTCCCAAAAGTAACCAAATCACTCTGAAGATGCAACATACATTTATGAAGTACGCATACTATTACAAGGAGGGAGGGAGGAGGGAGGTGGGGGAGAAAGCTGAGTGGCGTTGAGGAGGATGAGGAGAGAAGGAGAAGAAGGTGAAGGAAGAGGAGGGGGGAAGAGGAGGAGGAAAGAAAAAAGAAAGAGAGAGAGAGAACAATAGATAGATGATAGATAGATAGATAGATAGATAGATAGATAGATAGATGATAGATAGATAGATAGATAGATAGATAGATAGATAGATGATACATAGATAGATAGATAGATAGATAGATAGATAGATAGATGATAGATAGATAGATAGATAGATAGATAGATAGATGATAGATAGATAGATAGAGGATAGATAGATAGATAGATGATAGATAGATAGATGATAGATAGATAGATAGATAGATAGATAGATAGATAGATAGATAGATAGATAGATAGATAGATAGATAGATAGATAGATAGCAGGGGTGGGTTTCAGATGGTTCGCGGCGGTCCCTGCAAACCAGTTGGTCGGCGAACCCGGAAGTAAGTAACTTCCGGGAATGCCGAAGGATCCACCCGCCCGCCCGCGTTTCTTACCCGTTTTTGACGAGTTCTGCGCTTCCACGCATGCGCAGAACGCATACAGAGCCTGCGCGATCCTCCAGGAGCAGCTGGAGCATCGCACAGGTGCTAGTACGCATGTGTGCACTGTGCGTGTGCACGAGGACGCCGCCGGCCTCGTTCCAACCGAACCGGTTGGAACGGGGCGAGAAACCCACCCCTGATAGATAGATAGATAGATAGATAGATAGATAGATAGATAGATAGATAGATAGATAGATAGATAGATAGGCAGGCAGGCAGGCAGGCAGGCAGGCAGGCAGGCAGGCAGGCAGGCAGGCAGGCAGGCAGGCAGAAAGAAAGAAAGAAAGAAAGAAAGAAAGAAAGAAAGAAAGAAAGAAAGAAAGAAAGAAAGAAAGAAAAAGACCCAGGTGTGGTCTATATATTGCTGCATTTTATACTCAAAGTTGGCTCTACACATTTTTTGGATATCACCAATTTATCTTATTAGATACAGCTAGGATTCCAACACCTGCATGAGAAATTAAGAGAGATCAAAGGCATGCATGAGATGTTCCACATTTCATTTAATTAGCAATGAAAATATCTCATTAGTGTTACACAAACAGATGAATTTATAAGCGTTTTTGCAGGTGCTGGTTCCGGAAGAGCCTTTAGAGAGGATTGAAATGCGGAAAAAGGCAAATTAAAAGAATTTGGTGCATTAGCAGATTTCAAGATAAATAAAGAAAAGATGACAGTGTTAACAAAACATACAAAAACAGAGGATCAAGCAGAACTGACAAATACAATGAGTTTTAAGATTGAGAAGAAGGTAAACTATCTGCATATCATTATAATAAATAGGAATTGTGTGTTATTTGAAAATAAGTATGTTAAGAACATGGAATGAAATTTTTAAAAGATCTGTTAAAATGGGAGAAACTGCAATTATCTTTACAGGAGAGAATTTTAGGGTAAAAATAAATGCCTTTCCTAGAACAATAATTTTATTTTAGACAGCATTTTATTTTGACAACCGATGCACCATTTAAACAGTGGCAGATGATCTTGTAGGAAGTTAGCACTCACCCTTCTCCTAAGAAAATGGCATATTTTAGAAATTATTAAAATGACAGAATATTTCCCCCTAAAACTCCTCCTCTTCTTCCTCCTCTTCCTCTTCCTCCTCCTCTCCACAAACCCTACTCCCTTCTAGCACTGATGGTGTTACCTAGTTAGGGTAATGAAACATCTGCCGAGGTGGCGCAGTGGTTAGGGTGCAGTACTGCAGGCCACTTCAGCTGACTGTTATCTGCAGTTCAGTGGTTCTAATCTCACTGGCTCAAGGTTGACTCAGCCTTCCATCCTTCCGAGGTGGGTGAAATGAGGACCCGTATCGTTGGGGGCAATATGCTGACTCTGTAAACCGCTTAGAGAGGGCTGAAAGCCCTATGAAGCGGTATATAAGTCTAACTGCTATTGCTATTGCTATCTGCAAGAAAACAAGCAAGCTCAGAGAGCACCAAGGACCCCACAGTCCTCCTCCTCCTCTCCTCTCTCCTCCTCTTCCTCCTCTCCTCTATTCTTCCTCCTCCATCATTCCACAAGCCCTTCTCCCTTCTAGCACTGATAATGTTACCTAGTTAGGAGGATGAAACGTCTGCAAGAAAACAAGCAAGCTTAGAGAGCACCAAGGGCCCCACAATCCTCCCTCTCCCTCCTCCTCCTCTTCTTCTTCCTCCTCCTCAAACCCTTCTCCCTTCTAGCACTGATGATGTTACCTAGTTAGGTTAATGAAACGTCTGCAAGAAAAGAAGAAAGCTCAGAGAGCACCAAGGATCCCACAGTCCTCCCTCTCCCCCTTCCTCCTCTTCCTTTTCCTCCTCCTCCTCCTCTTCTTCTTCTTCTTCTTCCTTCTCCTCCTCAGACCCTTCTCCCTTCTAGCACTGATAATGTTACCTAGTTTGGATAACAAAACATCTACAAGACAACAAGCAAGCTCAGAGAGCACCAAGGACCCCACAGTCCTCCTCCTCCTCTCCACAAACCCTACTCTCTTCTAGCACTGATGATGTTACCTAGTTTGATTAATGAAACGTCTCCAAGGAAACAACCAATCTCAGAGTGCAACAAGGACCCCACAACCCCCCCTCCTCCTCCTCCATTCCACAACACCTACTCCCTTGTATCACTGATGGTGATATCTAGTTAGGGTAATGAAACATCTGCAAGAAAACTACCAAGTTCAGAGCCCACCAGGGACCCTTCATGTCAACCCCAAGCTAATGATATTCTCCTTTATTAATGCAATAAAAAAGACCCTGCTCATTCATATTTATCAGCCAGCACATCTCTATGATTATTCATTCAGTTTGGGAGGTAGACTCGTGCCTCAGGGTATCCACGGGGAACAGTAAAAAATGAAAAACTAAAAAAGCAGTGACTGCAGCAATGATTCTGAAGCTCTGGCTGCTTTTTTTTTTACATGCATCCCATAATAACTTAAAAAGCAGGCATTACTTCAATAGCATCTTGACTCTTTAAAAACCATACTCTGGAGACACTCTGGGATTCTAAAACTGCTGGGTCAGATATCTCTTTAGCTGTATAGCTGGGCAGCTGTAGAGGCAACTGTTTAATATGCTGGCAGAATATTTCTCTTTTTTTTTCTCTACAGAAAATACAAGATATTTCAATATAATGCATCGGGTGGTGGCACACCAAATGGGATCTTAGGGCAGGGGTCGGCAACCTTAAACACTCAAAAGAACCACAAAGGTCCTAACCGGAAGCCCACCACTCAATTCTGGAGCCAACCGGAAGTCCGGTTCCCCCACCATAGAGTCTCCTCCTAGCATGGCATCCTTTTTCCTCTGCCGACCAGAAGTCCGGTTCCCGCACCATAGAGTCTCCTCCTAGCACGGCGTCCTTTTTCCTCCACCTGTCCTAACCGAAAGCCTTATCAATTGTGGAGCTGACCGACGACAGGGAGCAGCAGCAGAGGGAGGAAAGAGCCACATGCGGCTCCAGAGCTGCAGATTGCTGCCCCCTGACTTAGGGATATCCTGTGGCCTCATTACAAATAGTTCTCAACTTAAGACCACCATTTTTGTTGCTAATTGAGGCATTGGTTAAGAGAATTTTGCCCCATTTTGCCTCTTCCCTTGCCACTGTTGTTAAGTGAATCATTGCAGTTGCTAAATGACTAACACCATTGTTAAGTGAATCTAGTTTTCCCATCATCACTGCTGGTCAGAAGGTCGCAAAAGATGATCACCTCATGACACAGCAATGGTCATCCATGCAAGTCAATTACCAAGCATCTGAATTTTAATCCCACGGCCATTGGGGTGCTGCAACAGTCATTAAGCGTGAAAAACGGCCACAAGTCAATTTTTTTCGATGCCGTTGTGACTTTTTAAAAGGTCGCTGAATGAACTGTTGGAAGTCAAGGACTACCCGTATTTCCACTCAGCGCGTAGTTTAAAAGAAGAAAGGATAGAACTGCAGTATTTAATACTACATATAATTAGGGCGGCAAGGATTGCCTTTGCCCAGAAATGGAAAAACAAATTAATTCCAAGCAAAGATGAAATAATAAGAAAGGTTATGGATTGTGCCGAAATGGACAAACTAACTAAAGAAATCCAGGGAAAAGAAGAATCAGAATTCTACCAGATATGGGATAAAGGAAGGAAACAAGAATCAATGTAACAAATATAACAAAACTCAAAAAATAATAGTTATGAGTAAAATAAGAGGGTTAAGAAGGGTGAAATCCAAACGAAATACAATAGAAGGGGAAATAATATAAGGTGAGCGGTATCGATTGATTATTGCTATTAGAAAGAACAGGAAGCTCCTGTTCGTATTGTATTGTGCAAATGTGGTGTGGAGGAATGGATGGAGGAAGGAAACAAGAATCAATGAAGGAATATAACAAAACTCAAAAAATAATAGTTATGAGTAAAATAAGAGGGTTAAGAATGGTGAAATCCAAACGAAATACAATAGAAGGGGAAATAATATAAGGTGAGCGGTATCGATTGATAATTGCTATTAGAAAGAACAGGAAACTCCTGATCGTATTGTATTGTGCAAATGTAGTGTGCGTCTAGGTTTTGTGTGTGTGTGTGTATTTTACATTTTTGTTAATAAAAATTTTTTTAAAAGAAAAGGACAGAACTGCAAATGGCTTCAGTCTTCTGTTGACGGAAATCAAAACAAATAAAATGCAGATTTCTATATGTGTCATGAGGCCCAGCCTTTGTTTCCGTGGCCCGGTTCCCAAAGGAATGAGTTCCTGAGAAAAAGTTTCCCTCAGAGCGACGGGCCAAAACAAATAACACAAAATAAACAACCATTGCTCTCGTGGAGAGTAGAGAATTAGCCCTTTTAATGGCAGGCCCAGCAGTTTGGAGCGGGCGAGCAATGTTTGCCCTTTCCTTATGCGTCTAACTAATGGCCCCTCGCGGTGCTTGCAAGCTCCTGCACGTCGGAAGCGCCTGTCCTGGAATTTCAAAAAGCCACAAGTACATACTTTCGCCTCAGATCTCATTATGATGAGCCCTGACAGAGCTGAGTGACATGTTGAGCACAGCGGAGCGCTCCCCCCCCCCCCCAAGATGCCGGAGGCGAAGCAGAGAACAAGCAGGGTGTCTCGCGCACCTCATCTCTAAGGCCTTGGCGACGCAACCAGGAAGACTTCCAAGCAGATCTGTCTCGGGCTCCCACGTCCCTTCTCCCTGCCCGTTTTTTTAGGGTCTAGGACCGTGATGGCAAACCTATGGCCCACGTGCCACAGATGGCACACAGAGCCCTCCCTGAGGGCACGGGCACCATCGCCAGCTGTTCTTCTGGTTTCTGGTGCACACATGGGCACTAGCCAGTCTGTCTTCACGGCTCCTGGAGCGCCAGAGTGTTGGAGCGTTGGAGCACCGGAGCACCGGGAAACAACCTGAAAACAGCCTGAAAAATGGACTAGAAATAGGCTGTTTGGGGGCCATTTTTCAGGCCGGTTTCAGGTTGTTTTCAGACCATATTTTAGACCAAATAATGGCCTGGGAACAGACTGAAAAAACAGCCTGGATGTTAGCTAAGCTCCCCGTTGGGAGAGTGAGTGCGTTCAGAGGAGCGTTGTGAGAGTTGTGTTGGAGAACACACAAACCAGCCTACAGAGACACTGCAGTTTAAATAGGCTTTTACTTTCGTGGAAATAGAGGTATCAGAGTCCATCAAACAGTCCAAGTCATACACGGATACGACAGTCAGTCATCAACGTCTTTTCAGTTAAGGGATAATCCAAATAACATAGTCCAGTATCATATAATCAGTTCGGTCCTCAAAGTTTGCTAACAGTTAACACTGAAATGCGCTCTACATGGGGCTGTCCTTGAAGAGTGTTCGAAAACTTCAATTAGCCCAGAATGCAGCCGCGCAAGCGATTGTGGGTGCACCTAGGTACACCCACGTTACACCTATCCTCCGTGAGCTGCACTGGCTGCCCATTGGTCTCCCGACACGCTTCAAGGTGCTAGTCGTCACTTTAAAGCCCTGCATGGCATCAGACCTGGTTACCTGAGAGACCGCCTCCTGCCAATTACCTCCCAAAGACCGATTCAATCGCACAGACTAGGCCTTCTCCAGATCCCATCTGCCAGCCAATGCCGGCTGGCGACCCCCCAGGGGAGGGTCTTCTCTGTTGCAGCTCCGGCCCTCTGGAATGACCTCCCCGTTGAGATCCGGACCCTTACTACCCTCCAGGCCTTCCGAAAAGCTACCAAGTCCTGGCTGTTCCGGCAGGCCTGGGGCTGCTGAAGTATCCAGCCCCACTTCAACTATGAATGTTGTTGTATTTTAAATTGTTGTATTGTCTTATTTATCCCCCTTCCCTTTTTATTTTAAGCCACCCGGAGTCCTTCGGGAGTGGGCGGCATACAAAACTAATAAAACCAAACCAAACCAAATGGGCCAAAAACCAGGCATGCATGCATCTAGTCTTTGTGGGCACTGGAGCTCTGGAAAACTGCCTGAAAGCAGCCCCACAACTAGCCCAAAGTGAACAAAAACAGGCTGTTTTTCGAGCTGTTTTCCAGGCCGTTTTCTAGATGTTTTCAGGATGTTTTTTGGACTGAAAAATGGCCTGAAAATAACCTGAAAATGGCCAGAAACGCCCAGAAAACAGGGAATGCATGCACCGGCCAGCTGGTTTTTGGGTTTCCAGTGCTCTGGCATGCGCATGTGCACACATACCCATGCATGCCTATGCGTTCCGGTTTGGGCACTCATTGCTGAAAAGGTTTGCCATCATTGGTTTAGGAAAGCCAACTCCCCATGGCCAAAATCTCCACGGCCAATTTGCCCCAAATAAGTCTCCACTCCACTTCACTTGGCCATGCGATCCCTTTTTGCGACTGCTTGACGAGCAAACTCAATGGGGAAGCCGGATTCACTCAACAACCGGGTTACTCACTTATCAACACCAATGATTCGCTTAACAACCGCGACAAGAAAAGTCGTAAAATGGAGGGCAAAACTCACTTAAGAAATGTCTCACTTAACAACAGAAACTTCGGGCTCAATTGTGGCCATGAGTCGAGGACTACATGTATAATAAAATGCTGCAGCTAGTCCTCGATTTAAAATCATTCATTTAGGGAACATTTGAGGTTATGACAACACTGAAAAAAAGTGACTTGTGATCAGGCCACAAACTTACTGTGTTTCCTAGAAAATAAGACCCAGTCTTATATATATATATTGCTCCAAAACACACATCAGGCCTTATTTTCGGGGAAACACAGTAGCAATAGCAATAGCAGTTAGACTTATATACCACTTCATAGGGCTTTCAGCCCTCTCTAAGCGGTTTACAGAGTCAGCATATCGCCCCCACAGTCTGGGTCCTCATTTCACCCACCTCGGAAGGATGGAAGGCTGAGTCAACCTTGAGCCGGTGAGATTAGAACCGCTGAACTGCAGATAACATTTCAGCTGAAGTGGCCTGCAGTACTGCACCCTAACCACTGCGCCACCTCAGCTCTATCAGTATCAGGGTCATCAGCCCACCCAGGCGCCCTACCCCCGGTGTGCACACAAGCGGCAGGCAGTGCATGGAGGTGAGTGTCCTGCAACATCTGTAGCAGACTGGCCCTTTGGCTGGCACATCTGGAGCTGCACAGCCAGCACAGCATAAGTCAGTCCGAATGCTACAATGGCCGGGTAAATAGCACTGGGCAAATAGCGATCACATGACCCCGGGATGCTACAATGCCAGTTGCCGAACACTTGCATTTTATTCATGTGACTTGCACGGATTCTACAAGAGTAATATTATTTTCCCCGGAAAAGTAAGCCCTAGCATGATTTTCAGCATGCTCCTAATATAAGCCCTACCTCAAAAAACAAGACCCAATTAAAATCCAACAAGCAATTCGTTTAAAGACTGCATGATTCCTTTTAACAACTGCAGTGATCCGCTTAACGAACGTGCCCCCACCCCCAAAATAACCCAGACACGACTCACTTAAAAACCGCTTTGCTTATAATGCCGATAATGGAATTCAAACCCGGAGCCCTGAAAGTAAGGAGTTGCTTGAGTTCTGCGCGGAGCAATGCCTGATATTCTATCCGATGAGTTCATTAGATTGGCAGGTTTCCACCCAGCAGCACCTTTTCTGACTAACCACCCACAGGTTTTATGCTTTGCAATTACGTAAGACGAATCGGTTGTAACGCCACAATTTCATCTCACCTGGTTCTTTTTTTTTTTTTTTTCAAATTCCTTGGAACTGCATAGTGGTAGGGAACAGGTCTAAAAGGGCAACGCCGATCATACTTGGCTTAGGAACATTCTTTTTTCGTTACTAAATGATGGGGCTGTTAAGGTTCAAGGTTCAAGGTTCATTTAATTTATATGCTGCCCTATTCCCAGCGGGACTCAGGGCGGCACACAAACCCAAAGGAGGGGAAGGGAAACACAAAAACTACAACAAAAAGTACAGGGCATTTAAAACAACCAACAGCCACACAATTCGAGAGGGGAAGGGAACTCATCGACCCCAGGCCTGCCGACACAGCCAGGCTTTAACGGCTTTTTGGAAGGCCTGGAGAGAGGTGAGGGTCCGAATCCCTGTGGGGAGTTCGTTCCAGAGGGCCGGAGCTGCCACAGAGAAGGCCCTCCCCCGGGTAGTAGCCAGATGACATTGGCTAGTAGACGGAACCCGGAGGAGGCCTAATCTGTGTGATCTAATGGGTCTGTGGGAGGTAATTGGCAGCAGGCGGTCTCTCAAGTACCCAGATCCAATACCATGAAGGGCTTTATAAGTGACGACTAGCACCTTGAAGCGTATCCGGAGACCAATCGGTAACCAGTGCAGCTCGCGGAGGTTAGGTGTAACGTGGGTGTATTGAGGTGCACCCACAATCGCTGCATTCTGGACGAGCTGAAGTCTCCAAATGCTCTTCAAGGGCTGCCCCATGTAGAGCGCATTGCAGTAGTCCAGTATTGAGGTCACAAGGGCATGAGTGACTGTTGCGAGGGGTTAAGGGGTTTGCACGCAGTGTCCAGCTCCACCGGTTTGCCATACCTTCTTAGGGGGGGGAAGGGGAACTCCGAACGCGCTTCAAGGTGCTGGTTATCACCTTTAAAGCCCTACATGGCCTAGGACCTGGATATCTACGTGACCGCCTCCTGCAACATACCTCCCAGCGCCCAATAAGATCTCACAGGGTGGGCCTTCTCCGGGTACTGTTGACTACACAATGTCGTCTGGCGGCTCCTCGGGGGAGAGCCTTCTCTGTAGCTGCCCCGGCCCTTTGGAACGATCTCCCCATGGAGATCCAGACCCTTACTACCTTTCCGGCCTTCCATAAGTCTGTTAAGACCTGGCTGTTCCAGCAGGCCTGGGGCTGCTGATCTTGATTGAACTTCAGCTCCATTAAAATCGAGTGCATGTTGTGTCTTTTTTTAATTTGTTTCTATCTTGTATTTTAAACTCTTTTAATATTTTTTAAACTGTATACAAATCCATTGAAATTGAAATTGAAATTGAAGCACTGGACGGCAGCCTTCTCCTCCTTCTCTTCCGGACCTGCAGGCTAGTTCCTCTACAGCTGACCAGCGCAAAGCCACCAGAACAGCTGACATTCTTGATGGCTGCTCAGTGCAACCGGCAATCAGCCAGAGCAGCTGACAGGTGCCGTGGAAGGCACTGCAGATCAGGATGGGGTCCGGAAAAAGAACCTGAAGCTGCCAGTTGCTGGCTACGGGAGTAGGCGGGCTATGATTACAGCGGGGCTGAGTTTATACCTACTAGGACTCATTCATGGTGGTTCTCGGCTAGTGGTGGGTTTCAAAATATTTTCGAACTTACTTTGTGGGTGTGGCTTGCCGGCCATGTGACCTGGTGGGAGTGGCTTGCCGGCCATGTGTTTTCTCTCTCTCTCTCTCTCTCTCTCTCTCTCTTTCCTTCCTTTTGCCTCTCTGTCCCTTTTTCCTTTTTTTCTTTCATCTCTCTCTCACTTTTTCTTTCTTTTTTCTTTTTTTGTTTATTTGTTTCTTCCTTTCTTTCTCTTCTCTTTCTCTCTCTGTGTGAGTCTGTGTGTCTGTGTGTGTCTGTGTGTCTGTGTGTGTCTTGTGTGTGAGTGAGAGAGCAATAGCAGTTAGACTTATATACCGCTTCATAGGGCTTTCAGCCCTCTCTAAGCGGTTTACAGAGTCAGCATATTGCCCCCAACAACAATCCGGGTCCTCATTTTACCCACCTCGGAAGGATGGAAGGCTGAGTCAACCTTGAGCCAGTGAGATTTGAACAGCCGAACTGCAGAACTGCAGTCAGCTGTAGTAGCCTGCAGTGCTGCATTTAACCACTGCGCCACCTCGGCACCAGAGAGTGGTGGGTTTCAAAAAATTTTGAAACCTCTTCTGTAAGTGTGACCTGCTTTCTGGTGGAACCTCTTCTAACCGGTTCGGTAGATTTGACGAACCGGTTCTACCGAACTGGTGCGAACTGGTAGGAACCCACCTCTGTTCTCGTCCATTAAGTGTACATCAGCCTCTTTGTGTTTGTGTGGTTTGCAAGCTTGGTTCTGCGTTTCCTTGGCTGGGCTACGGGCGGGCGAGACCCAGTTTTATGGCCTGTATTGCCATGGTTGTTCAATGAATCCCTTCTGAAGTGAATCACATGATCTGGCTTCGCCTATCGGCTTTGCTTGTCAAAACCTGGCTGGGAAGCTGGCGAATGGTGATCACATGAGCCGGGAAGTTGCGACCATCCTGAATTACATGCTGGTTTGCCAAAGGACTGGATTTTGATCATGTGACCATGGAGATTTTGCCCTGGTCAAAAGTGTGAGAATCGAACCTAAATCATTTTTGTAATTTGAATGTTTGCTACATGACTGGTTATAAGTTGAGGGTTTACCTCTATTACGTTACGGAATTGAAAAGACTGCTATCATGCCAGTGGTGGGATTCAAATCATTTAACAACCGGTTCTCTGCCCTAATGGCCAGCTGGGTAGGCTGGGCTCAGTGGTCACGTGACTGGGTAGGTGTGGCCAACTCAACGTCACTCGCGTAGATGGGTGCTTCGCCTTAACTCTTACAATGTAATCAGGGTTAACCGGAGAGGCAGTTTCTGTAAGCAGGTCAACAAAGATGAGGCTAGAAACAACACCAGAATGTTTCCTTCCTGCCTTCCTTACAGGATTAGCCCTGTAAAGTGCGGAAAAACAAAAGGAGATTTCTTCCAACAACCGGTTCTCCAAACTGCCTGGAAAGTTACCAACCGGTTCTCCCGAATAGGTGCGAACCGGCTGAATCCCACCACTGTATCACACCATCCCTAGTCCTTCTTTTCATTAAACTAGACATACCCAATCCCAGCAACCGTTCTTTGCATATTTTAGCCTCCAGTCCCCTCATCCTCTTTGTTGCTCTTCTCTGCACTCTTTCTAGAGTCTCCACATCTTTTTTATATTGTGGTACTCAAACTGGACACTGTATTCAGAGCAGCTAGGAACAGCTCCTTCCAAGGAACTGAGACCATTCATAACATTTCTTTTAAAATTGCAATCAAAACTTCCTCCCCTAAATCCAAAGATAAAACCTTAGATAACCAATGGCATGGGATGGGATAGGATAGGACAGAATAAGGTAATAGAAATGGAAATAGAAATGGAAATGGAAATGGAAATGGAAATGGAAATGGAAATAGAAATAGAAATAGAAATAGAAATAGAAATAGAAATAGAAATAGAAATAGAAATAGAAATAGAAATAGAAATAGAAATAGAAATAGAAATAATAGAAATTAGAAATAGAAATAGAAATAGAAATAGAAATAGAAAAAGAGTGGAGTGGCATGGAATGGAACGGAATAGCAGAGTTGAAAGGGACCTTGGAGGTCTTCTAGTCCAACCCCCTGCTTAGGCAGAAAACCCTACACCATTTCAGACAAATGGATATCCAACATCTTCTGAAAAGCTTCCAGTGTTGGAACATTCACACCTTGTGGAGGCATCTCTCAGAATCTTTTTTAGCTCAGCATTTCTAACTGACAACTCCAGTATCTACACTAACGTTTGATTAAGTATTTCCTGATGGATGTCATCTTCAAAACGTCACACTTTAAAAACCCGAAATAAATGAAGCAGTCGTTGACATATGCAACAATCATAAAGCAAGACTAAGGCAGTCAGGAGCCAAAGCTAGCAAACCAAAAACATAAAATCAAACTAAGATGTTAAATGCTTGTTTAAGAGAGACGTCTTTGGTGGTTTGGTGGAACTATAACTAAGGGAACATTGGCCTCACATGACTGTACTTTCTTTTATTTATTCAATTTCTATAACCACCCATCTCGGTGAATGGATTCATCTCTCCTTCCCGTTCTTACTTAAAGAAAACGGGCTTGAAATTCCTCCCTTGGAAGGAGAAAAGAAGGTGGATTATGGTCTTCTGGGCATATTGCAATACATAGGGAAGAATGAAGAACATAGAATAGAATATAGAATAATAATACAGTCAGAAGGGACTTTGGAGTTCTTTTTGTCCAAACCCCTGCTTGAGCAGGAGTCTATATCATTTCAAACCCATGATTGTCCGGTCTTTTTTGGAAAGCCACCAGTGATGCAGAATCCACGACTTTTGAAGGCAAGTTATTCGAGTGGTTGATTGTTTTCAATATTAAGAAATTTCTCCTTAGTTCCAGGCCACGCCACACTCCCCTGTGCCCTGTTTTGGGTCTAGTAGGCTTCCCTACATGAACCTGGGAGCCAAAACGGGGTGCAGGGGGGACTCCAGGAAGCAGCAAATTTAACAGCTGGTTCACCCGAACTGGGCCAAACTGGCTGAATCTCACCACTGGTGGAGATTCTTGATAGACCATTTGTGTTTTGCCCAAAACAGTCTTCAAAGGAGTGGTTCACCGACAAAAGGGCGAAGGACAAAACCGCACCCGACTAAACCGTGTCGCTGACGACATCAACAGGGCGACAACAGCGTGGAGACAGAAGCACGCTGCAAACCCTAAACCTAAACTTAACCCCTAAACCTAAACCTAACCCCCCTAAACCTAATCCTAAACCTAACCCTAAACCTAACCCTTAACCTAACCCTTAACCTAACCCTAGACCTAACCCTAAACCTAACCCTAAACCTAACCCTAAACCTAACCCTAAACCTAACCCTAATCCTTAACCTAACCCTAACCCTAACCCTAACCCTAACCCTAACCCTAACCCTAACCCTAACCCTAACCCTAACCCTAACCCTTAACCTAACCCTAAACCTAACCCTAACCCTAACCCTAACCCTAACCCTAACCCTTAACCTAACCCTAAACCTAATCCTAAACCTAACCCTAAACCTAACCCTAAACCTAACCCTTAACCTAACCCTTAACCTAACCCTAACCCTAACCCTAACCCTAACCCTAACCCTTAACCTAACCCTAACCCTAACCCTAACCCTAACCCTTAACCTAACCCTAACCCTAACCCTAACCCTAACCCTAACCCTAACCCTAACCCTAACCCTAACCCTAACCCTAACCCTAACCCTAACCCTAACCCTAACCCTAACCCTTAACCTAACCCTAAACCTAACCCTAAACCTAACCCTTACCTTAAGTTGAATCGGCTTTCTTTCAACGCGCTATTTAAAGCACCCTTCTTTCTCCACGCTGGCTGTTGTCGCCGCGTTGATGATGTCAGCGACGCAGTTTAGTCGGGCGCGGTTTTGTCGTTTGCCCTTTTGACGGGTCACGCAAAGGAGCAAATTCCCCACAGGAACCAATAGGGTGTCCTACAAGCTCTTCCCAGAGGCACTGCTTCTACGTAGGGAGTTTCCGCTGAGCAGTCAAAGCTGCAACTCAACGACCCTCTTCCATTGGCCATTGATTTATTGCCCCCTTGCCTTTTACGCTCTTAATTTCTTGCTCTGCTTGCCAGAGAAGGGAGTCGTGTTCCAAGATGATCTAAACAAGTAAGAATTAAATCAAAGATATTGATCGAATTTCCCAGTTTAGTGAGTCACAACTAAAATTATTGATTGTTTTTGCACTTGTCATGAAGTAAAAGTAGAACATGGAATAATAGGGCTGGAAAGGACCTTGGAGGTGTTCTCGTCCAGCCCCCTGCTCAAGCAGGAGACCCTGCACCATTCCAGACAACAGGTTATCCAACCTCTTCTTAAACACCTCCAGTGATGGAGCACCCACAACTTCTGGAGGAAATGCCGTTCCACTGATTAATTGTTCTCCCTGTCAGGAAATTTCTTCTCAATTCTAGGTTAGATCTCTCTTTAATGATCTTTCACCCGTTATTTCTTCTCCTGTCCTCAGGTGCTTTGGAGAAGAAGTCAGCCTCCTCTTCTTTATGACCAGCCCCTCCAGTATTGAAAGACAACTATCACGTCAATCTTCTTGCCAGGCCTGCAACTATATTCCCTTTTAGAATTTGGGCCTGCCACACTTTCTCTTATTTCATTATGCTGTTTCATTAGTATAGTTGATGGGAGGGGGGAATAGACAGGAGTAGGATTGTGGAATGTATTGTTATCATTCTTTTCTAGCAGCCAAGGTCATCTTTTGTCTCCGCACTTTTACACCTGATCGGAAGCAGCTGGGTGTGGATGCCAGCGTGGAAGAAGAAGATTGGACCATGTGATGGATTGTGGGTGTGGGGACAAGTTCATGAATGTTTAACTGGGTGGAATTCTGATGTCATTTCCAGAATTGGGATTAACACAGATGTGCTAAGATGTCTGCTTTATTAAATTGGAACTTTAAGCTTAATGGGCAACTGTCTTGGGCAAGAGAAACAAGAGCCTCGTGCTTACCATCCAGTCACCATCAATTGCCCAACATCTCTTGGTCTTCTTGGGAAACTCCACTTGGGAGCCAAGGCTGTTTAACTCTTGGAGAATGAGTCAATTTTTATCTAGGCTTTCTCCTCCAGGACACTAACCCGGTTACCACGTATGCAGTGGCAAAGTTCTGTGCTGCTGCAATGTCCATAAGAAAAAAATTGGCTACAGAAGTATAGTACCATCTTGTACCAATTATCTGGACATACCTCTAACAATCTTTGGACCATTATGTTATTATCCACTTTTTATGTCAATACTTTTTAATTATATTTTAATGTTAGCATTTTTTAATATAGTGTAAAAACTAATGTGTATTGCTGGTCTTTGACCGTAATAAAGATTTTTTTTTACTTACTTGGAGAATGAGAATACAAAAGCAATAAAAAGGAAAGCTTTGCTCAAGAGTTTAAGAGCCCCGGGGAAACAAGCTAACTTGCCAACTCTCGAGTAAGATATACAAGCAAAGGAATGCTGGAGGCTAAATATGCAAAACAAATAATTTGCTGCTTGTAGGATCTTGATCGAGCGCATGCATTCCTCGTTTCCTACCGTTGTGATTTGCGTTCATACAGTCAGTGAAAACTAAAAGTGGTTGCAGCTAATTACAAATAATGATTGATGTTTTTTTTTAAAGGATCAAATCTACCCCAATATAATTAGTCCTTAGCTTACAACAAGTTTCCTTAGTGATCTGTTCGAATGTTACAGCAGCACTTTAAAAAAAGTGACAGGAGCATTTTTCACACTTACGACCATCCCCCACCGTCACAGGATTTACATTCAGATGCTTGACAACTGAGTCACATTTATAGCAGCTGCAGTGTCCCGTGGTCACATGATTTCCTTTTGCGACCTTCTGACAGGTAAAGTCAAGGGGAAACGAGGTTCACTTAACAACCAGGTTGCTCGTTTAGCAACTGCAGCGATCCACTTAACGAATATGGCAAGAAAAGTCGTAAAATGGGGCAAAACCCAGTTAACGGACTTAACTATCCTTAATCGCTTAACAACATAAATGTTGGGTGGCCATTGTGGTCGTTAGTTGAGGTTGACCTGTATAACTTGGTAGAGAGACTCCAAGAAATTGAAGAATTATGAATGAATGTCGGTGGTGTTTTAAGACAATGTTACCCAGACACAGATTAAGTTATCTGAAGATTCGTTTATAGGGTCAGTTAATTATCGTCTCTTCCAAAGTTCTGTAAATCTTCTGTGTTGTTTCAAGATGGGGAAAAAAGTCTATGCACAGGAATCTTCTCAACTCACATGTCCTTGGACTTTGATAAGGGTCAGCAGAATAGCAATAGCAGTTAGACTTATATACCGCTTCATAGGGCTTTCAGCCCTCTCTAAGCGGTTTACAGAGTCAGCATATCGCCCCCACAGTCTGGGTCCTCATTTCACCCACCTCGGAAGGATGGAAGGCTGAGTCAACCTTGAGCCGGTGAGATTTGAACAGCCGAACTGCAGCTAACTGTCAGCTGAAGTGGCTGCAGTACTGCACTCTAACCACTGCGCCACCTCAAGGAAGTTTGGATTATATCACTATCTATTGGATTATACAATGGTGGAAGAGCAGGCAAAGGAAACCATGTTAGCAAGGAGTAGGAACTTTGGTTACAGCCAGGGGTGGGTTCCTGCCAGTTCTAAGCTCTTCTATAGAAATGGTTCCACAAATCTACAGTGCTGTTTAGAACCGGTTCCAGCTCCCTCCCCCTGCCTGTCCGCACATCATCAAGATGAAGAGTGACAGGAGGAATTCTGGGAGTTGAAGTCCACAAGTCTTAAAGCAGTCAAATTTGAACACTCCTGGGAGTTTTTCTTCTAAAGGATTAGGGGTATAAGGGTCTTGTAACTTGACAGCTTTAAGACTTGCGTGCTTCAAATGCCAGAGTTTCTGAGCCAACATTTTGGTTGCTAAGCAAGAGCGTTGTTAAGTGAGTTTCACCACATTTTACAAGTTGGCCACACCCACCCAGTCACGTGACTGCCTAGCTACTCCCACCCGGTCACATGGACGGCAAGGCACTCCCACAAAGCAGGCCACACCTACAGAAGAGGTTCTAAAAAAATTTGAAACCCACCACTGGTTACAGCATAGACAATTGGCAAGACCTATGGGAAAGAAACAGAAAACTAACTTTACCCACCTTGTATAAGGAAAACCTATACAAGATATTCTATAGGTGGCACATCCCTCCCACAAGATTAGCTAAAATTAACAAAAACTTATCGCCACGAGGTTGGAAATGTAATGCTGCACTAGGGATCTTCTACCCTATGTGGTGGGAGCGCACAAAAGCCAGGGCTTTTTGGCACCAGATAAGAAAGTATTTGGAAGAGATGCTAAATCAAAGGATGGAGTTGTGGCCAGAATTATTTTTATTAGGGATCACAAAAGAAAAATATGGCAAAGGTGGACTATATTTAATGCTGCATATTTTAACAGCGGCAAGACTGGTTTTTGCACAAAAATGGAAAAATAAGGCGACTTCCTCGGAACAAGAAATAATAAATAAGATACTGATGTATGCAGAAATGGACAGACTGACTCTGGAGCTCAGAGACAAGGGTGAGACAGAATATCATGAAATCTGGGACAAATAGTACCGATGGTTAGAAATGAGGGCAAAAGGCCAGAACATTCACAGCCCCCCAAAAAATTTTCTTCCTCATTGTTTAGTCTCTAACCCAGTGTTTCTCAACCTTGGCAACTTGAAGATGTCTGGACTTCAACTCCCAGAATTCCCCAGCCAGTGAATGCTGGGAGTTGAAGTCCAGACATCTTCAAGTTGCCAAGGTTGAGAAACACTGCTCTAACCAGCATCTTCTCGTTACAAAATTCAGGGATCTATTACAATACCCATGTTCACTTTTAGTTCCCATTGTTAACAACTGCTATTTAACTTTCCCTGTTTTAAGACCCTGCTGTTCTCTTTGTCCCCCACATATACCATAGGTTCCAGCTAAGATAATGTTCCGTTTCTCCTTTGTCCCTCAGCCAACCCGTCATTCTGTCCATTTCTGCACATTCATAAATCTTTTTAATTATGGCGTCTTCCGATGGTATGGTAGTAGATTTCCAAAATTGCACATAGGTTATTCTTGTGGCCACAATTATATGTAGGCTCAAATGCCATATAGATTTACTCATGTTTTCTGGTTTTATGCTTAGTAAAAAAGTCTCGGGTTTCCATTCCATGCTTGCCCTGGTAATCTCTTTTAGCCATTTTTGAATCCTTCTCCAGTATTTCGTCGCCTCAATACAGGACCACCAAATATGGTAGAATGTGCCATCCCTTCTTCCACATTTCCAACACAGTGGGGATAACCCAGGAAACATTTTGGCTAACCTTGTTGGGGGAAAGTACCATCTATAAACCATCTTGTGTGTGTCTGTCTGTCTATCTATCTATCTATCTATCTATCTATCTATCTATCTATCTATCTATCTATATATATATATATATATACGCTGTAGATATCGTAAGTTTAATAGTCTTACTCCATAGATCCCACCATTTACCCATTTGAATCTCATAGCCAAAATTTCTCTCCCATGCTATTAGAAGGCTTTTATCCATCTCTTCTTTAGCATTAGCAGATATGTATTTGGTTAGTAATTACGTAAAATAAAGGATCAACGGACAGGTAATCTGACTAACTGCACTTAGCTATGTAATGGATATAAAATGTAACCATTGTAAGATCCAATTACTATATGGAAACGTTTATGCCAGAAATGTCGCACCATGTCCAATGTTTTTAATATTTATCTAATAAAAAACTTTTTTTTTTTAAAAAAAAGAAAGAAATCAAGACTTTAGTTTACTTTACTTTTGACTATGTCGGGATTCTAGGCTGATCCCCCTTTTAACTCCGCCCTCTAGGTTCTGCCAGTTCTTCTCCTTCACTTGGGCAAGTTCTTGTGAAGTTTTGACACTTTCATATGACAGCATATGAGAACTTCAGGGTGACATCACCACATTTTTTTTTGTCAAGATTTGACAGCTCACGACCTTGAGAGAATTTGGCCCTTTATTTCACTTCCATTTGACACCTGAAAAAGACCGCAACACTGATTTATATGCATGCTTGTAATAAATCAATATGCTGGCTGAAGATTTAATTCTGCTCGGTTTTTGAGCTCTAAATAACGTGTGATATGTCTATTTGGCAGAGTTGACAGGAATCTACCTTCCCTAAGAAGGTAACTGAGAAAGCCACAGGATGATTGTGGCTACCAAGAAGAACAAATAGAGAAAACATTTTGCACCTCAAACTGTTTTCAGGCCAGAGGGGGGAAAAAAAACAATTATCTTAACACTTTAATGTCCACATCCCAAAGGTGCTTTTTGAGTTTGTGAACTATGCTTAGGTTCAGGTGGCACAGTTTACATAAGAGAAAAGTTTTTTTTATGTATTCAGCTTTTTTCCATCTATTTTCCTTCTCCTGTTCCTTCTCTTGTTCTCCCTCTCTCCGTTTCTTCCCTTCTTCCCTCCCTCCCCCTTTTAAATTAATCTTTACCAAACTTTCTTTCCTTTCCTTTCTCATTGGTTCATATAGTAAGGTAAAGGTAAAGGTTCCCCTCGTGCTAGTCATTCCCGACTCTAGGGGGCGGTGCTCATCTCCGTTTCAAAGCTGAAGAGCCAGCGCTGTCCGAAGACGTCTCCGTGGTCATGTGGCGTATATAATACTAACCAGGGGTGGGTTTCTCGCCCCGTTCCAACCGGTTCGGTTGGAACGAGGCCGGCGGCGTCCTCGTGCACGCGTGCGGTGTCCTTGCGCACGCACGCAGCACGTGCGTGCACGCACGCGGCGTGCGCATGCGTACTAGCATCTGCACGATGCTCCAGCTGCTCCTGGAGGATCGCGCAGGCGCTGTATGCGTTCTGCGCATGCGTGGAAGCGCAGAATTCGTAAAAACCGGGTAAGGAGCAGGTGCGGGTGTGCGGGCGCGCGCGGGCGCGGGGGGGGGGCTTCGCCGTTCCCGGAAGTTACTTACTTCCGGGTTCGGCGACCAACCGGATCGCAGGGACCGGTGCGAACCGGTTGAAACCCACTCCTGATACTAACAATAAAAAATATTGGCAATTTGTGCTGCAGATAAAATGGGATTGGGGTTTAGAGCAGAAGTGAAATCAATTTACCTTCGCTACTGGTTCGCAAATGTGACCAGGAACCGGACCTTCTGCGCATGCGCAGAGAGTAAAAAACGGGATGTGATGACATCCGCGCAGGTGGGTGGAGCCTCTCACCACCACCGCTACCAATTCACCCGAACTGGTTTGCAGGTTTTAATTTTGACAGCGTCATTATAATATCATTTATATTATTTTACTTTGAATCCCTGAGGGATTTTTTAAAAAATGCAATCCAGATGTTGCTCCCTCTTTTTGGTATGATATCAAATAGCAATGTCCTTTATAACCTGCAGACAGAAGTTCTGGAATCTTCTGTCAAGCATGGACTAGCTGTCACCACGTTTAAAGGGATAGGAAATCAACCAGGACGATTTTTTTCCCCTTGCAAACAATTTAAATTTGTTTTAAAGTGGGATAGCTGTTCCAGAAAACCTGGGTGGGCAGGATTTATGTAAGCGATGATTTTAAACAGGCCAGAAAAGCTGCTTTAATTAGATTATCTAAACTGACTATTAAACCCCCAAATACCTGGTTGAAGAACAGCCCTTGTTCTGTAATTTGTATTTGGGATTATATAATCATTGTTTAGGATTCTTAAATATATGAATCCAACCACAGATTCTTCAGTATAAATAAATATTATGTTCAGTCAACTTTATCGGAGGTACCAATGAATGTTGCTAGTTTCTTTCCAAGACCTGTTTAATTTATACATATTTTAATCTTGTATTTTATATTCTAAATTTTATGTTGTACAGTGTGCCTTATTTTAATTGTGATGTTGCTGATGTATACAAACAATAATTGAAGATGTCCTGATTCATATTTTGCCTCCTTAGATCATTAGTACTTCAAATACATCAGATACATCATATTTTGATAATTGATGAAAATCCTTCTTTGTGGGATTATATTATATAAATATATATATATTAGTGTCACAACCCCTGGTAAGCCCCAATTATGGGAGGAAGCTAACTTCTTCCATCATCTGTCAATCGGCTCGTCACAAGAGTCCATCACGACAGAAACCCAATATTTTTACTGTTGCCTTTGTTATATTTGTGTTTTATTTGTGCTGATAAATAAATAAAGGGAGACTAGTATAGATTTATTTCAGGGGTTGTGACACTAAATATATACCTTCTTCTCTGGCTTCAGCTGATAAGGAGGAGATCTGTGGCTCAATGGCTAAGACGTTTGCCTAAAATGCAATACAGCACAGGTTCAAATCCCAGTAAGGGTATGGCCAAATATGGGAGGAAGATCACTACTTCCATTCTCTGTCCTTCGGCTCGTCACAAGAGACCATCCAGGCAGAAACCCAATATTTTTACTGTTGCCTTTTTGTTACATTTGTTTTTTATTTGTGCTGATAAATAAATAAAGGGAGACTAGTATAGATCTATTTCAAGCTATTTAGCTCTCATCAGCTAGCCATACCCTTACTGGGATTTGAACCTATACTTATACTTATATATATTTCTCTCCTTCACACACAGGAATTGTTTTTGGCTCAATTATTTGCTAATTTCCCATTGTCTGAAATTAAAGCATGTGAATAATTGTGCTAGTTCATGGAGCATTACATTCATACCTTGAATTTATCCTTGTTGAAAGATTTTTGTGAAAGAAATAGAACTGTAAATGTTACAAATGAGATAATGGGAAACTGTATTTATGTCAAAGACCAGGAAATAGTAGAGAATGTTTTTTTCCAGATTAATGGAGTCAGTAACACCACTGATGCTAGTAAAACATTTGTTTGAAGTTGTATTATCACTTAAGCTTTGTACGAAAGAGATAGCAACTGGATACAGAAAAGGTTTTAGGGGGAAAAGTTAAATAATAAATATTAATCCCTCGTCTCTCTCAATTGATTGATGTAGATTTTTGGTCTCTGCTAAATATGAACTGAGCCAACATTACGAAAGAATTCATGTATATATCCCCACTCAACATACCTCCAGCATTCTTATATATTTATCCATCAACACATTAAACTAAGGAATGCCACACATCCTTGTTAAGCCATTTGCTAATTCATTTCACTGATTCTCATACATGCTTTGCTTTTATCATATAGTATTTATAGGGGGAAATTGTCCCCACCAAATATAATTTCTAATGTTGGATTTCCCCCCTTACCAGAGGGAGCCCCCTTGTGGAGTACTGTGAAGCCATTGCCACCGCAACACCACTGCACTGTACAGTAGAAGCCATTTTAAGGCAGTACAGTAGAATCCGTTTAAAGGCACAACACTCCAAAGGGTTCTAGGGGTGATTTACCCCAACGATATTTGTTTCCAGAGAGTAAGTCATCTGTGTATCAAGTATAGGTCTGGCAAAGGTTTTGTATACCCTAGTTGTTGGAAGAAATGTCCTTCTGGGTTCAGCTCCAAGAGGGGGAAAAGATACTGGAAACATGGAGGCTGCTTGGAAAGATGGTTTAAGGGTGGACAGGAGCACATGGCTTGAGTTCCTGAACAGAAAAGGGGGATCACATGCTTCCAGATGTTGGGTGAAGAAGAAGAAGAGAGAGAAGAAGGGGCTTGCTGGGTTTTTATACTCTGTTCAGCCCCACCTCTCTGTTTCCTGTTCCTGTGTAAGAAATGTATTCTGATTGGTTGTCAGACTCCCGTGGGGCCATGCAAGGCCAACTCTCTAGGCTGTGTTTTGAGTCCAAGTTTGATTGAGTTTCCAGGTGCCATGTGGTGCATTTCTGCGGAGGACTAATCCTACCTTTGTTATGTAAAGTAGACTAGCTCAGGCTTTAATGGCTCGTTGACAAAGCGGGGCGGAGCAGGAAGCTGCAGGGAGCTACTCTGTCTTTAAAAACATGTGTCTCCCTTTTCACATCCAGGGAAATATAATATCCTGCCTTCTTAATATATTTCCCAGGATATTTCCGTTTTCTAGCAGAGCAGTGGGTTTTAATTTCCTACACTAGTTAGCAGCACAGCATTACCAGAGAGAAAAATATATGTGCACAATGTCTGGCTTTTCTTTTGCCTAAGGAAAGAGTAAGAGTATTTTTCTAGTTGTTGGGTTCTAAACTAAGACTAAACACTAATAAGTATGTTATTCATATATTTCTTCAGGAGAGAAGGCTGAATTTATAGTCCAAAATACATTCTCAATCTTCTTACTAAAGTGTATCTTGAATTAGTGAGAAGAGGATCAGACCTCCCATCCCTCCCACCCTTTCGACCTTGTTTTTAGCCATGGCCAGGCTGATGCTGCCCCCTGTTGGTAAGACCTTTCACACTTCACCATATTCACTTGTACAACTAGATTAGGGGGAAATCTGTGATTCAGACTAAATCATAATTCAGCCACCCATTTGCTGAGTTATAAGGGAATAACAGAGTTGGAAGGGACCTTGGAGATCTTCTAGTCCAACCCCCTGCCTAGGCAGGAAACCCTACACTACTTCAGACAAATGGTTATCCAACATCTTCTTAAAGACTTCCAGTGTTGGGGCATTCACAACTTCTGGAGGCAAGTTGTTCCACTGATTCATTGTTCTTATTGAGCCAAGGTGGCGCAGTGGTTAAATGCAGCACTGCAGGCTACTTCAGTTGACTGCAGTTCTGCAGTTCGGCTATTCAAATCTCACCGGCTCAGGGTTGACTCAGCCTTCCATCCTTCCGAGGTGGGTAAAATGAGGAACCGGATTGTTGTTGGGGGCAATATGCTGGCTCTGTAAACCGCTTAGAGAGGGCTGAAAGCCCTATGAAGCGGTATATGTCTAACTATTGTTCTAACTGTTAGGAAATTTCTCCTCAGTTCTAAGTTGCTTCTCTCCTTGATTAGTTTCCACCCATTATTCTGCTCTTTTTAACATTTCCTAAAATATTTCATTTTTCTAGGAGAGGGGTGGGTGCTAACTTCCTACAATCGATTGTGAAAACCTGAATTTGAAATCCTGCCTCTAAAGAGCAAAGAGTCTTTTGTGGCTCAGTTAAGAATGATCTGGTCACGATAAGGAATTTACTAGGTGTCTCCTTAAACAATAAAACTTAAACGCTTAGCACTGTGAGTGAGCTATCCCCAACAAATCACGTCACCAAAAAATATTCACATGACCTCATTCATAAACATTTTTAAATGGGGTTTCCATAAAATGTACAGGGTGGCAAGAAAAGAGGGGGACAGTGTGTGGGGGGGGATGAGATTTTACAGAGAGTATTTCACCCATCTTTCATTTACTCAGAGGATCTGTTTCTGCCTGCCTGGTTATTGGTGGCAACAAGAATTGCATTAGTCAATTATGCTACATATTATCATATATGGTGGACCTGCCAAAAGGTTAAGGCATTCTGGATAAAAATATGGTGGGTTATGCAAAATATTTTTAAAAGAAGGATAAAGTTTACTCCTCAGTTATTTTTACTAGGTATATGTACTGACTTTACAGTGGTAGAGACTAACTTGGTTCTGCACCTAATAACGGCAGCAAGACTGTTGGTGGCGCAATACTGGAAGAAGGAAGACTTGCCTACAACCCAAGAATGGACATTGAAAGTCACAAACTTAGCCGAGATGGCTAAAATATCGGCATATCTTAAAGATCACTCAAATGAGAGATATAAACGAGACTGGAAAAAATGGATTGACTATATACAAAATAAATACGGGACTAAGAAATTCCAGTTAGCCCATGCTTAAGATCAGAAATGATTTAAACTGTTTAAAGTTAGTTCAGTAAGAAGAAGCTAAGGTCAATGCAGAATGTCATTAATTTCTTTATTTCTTTTTTCTCAATAGAGTTTAGACTGTGTTAGTTAAAAATCCATACCGTGTACGGGTTCTGGGAAGTCAGGGGGGGAGGAGGAGGGGGTTGGGGGGGGGGAGGGAGAGAGGGGCACACAAAAAATTGTACTTCAATGTCTTAATGATTGACGAATGATGAAATATTTGTGTTTTTTAAAAGAAATAAAATTATCCTGTACCAAAAAAAAAAAAAAAAGAATTGCATTAGTCAAGTTGTAAAATTCCTCCGGAAACTCCTGAGGCTGAAAAGACACAAGAAGAGTGTTTCAGAAGAAAGACTAAGAGGAAGGTCACATGCCTGAGGGTTGTGAGTGTGCAGACATCTCGTGGGAACAACTGTCACTCCTAGCTGAACATATTCATTGAATCATAATACGGGAAGGGACCTTGGTGTCAGAATACATTTTGCTGGAATGTATTCTTATGCAGCAACCAGTTCCATTCAGCCAGTAGATAGCAGCATTTACAAGTTTGGATCTATGGTATATACTCTATGTTCTTAAGTCGAGTTTCCTGTTGCCTGGTACAGTTAAGCAGTTAAGCAGTAAAGCACATGGTGACTGTTCTCTTTGTTTGATCAGTGGTGCTATATCTAAACAGAATTTCTAACAGATCATCTAGTCCAAGGGTGGGTTCCTGTACCGGTTGGTATGGTTTTGCTGCGCGTACACTTCTGACAGCAAAATGGAGGCTGGGGCTGACACAAGCAGCCACAGAAGAAGTGGGCCAGCAAGGCAAGACAGGGCTGTTTTTGCCCTCCCAAGCCCTCAGGAGCACTCAACAGGCCTCCCACAACCCTCTGTGTGCCCCTTTCCCCCCCCCCCAAAATGGGTGTTTTTTCCCCTCATTTTTTGCCCTCCCCATCCCTCAGGTGTACTCAACAGGCCTCTCAAACTCTCTGCATGCCCGTTTTTCACAAAAAAACAGGGCATGCTAAGGGTTTGGGAGGCATGCGGAGTGCTCCTTGGGGTAGAGAGGACAAAAACTTTTTTTTAATTTACATCTTCAAAATCTTGGTGCGTCTTATACTCTTTTTTATAGTCCAAAAAATATGGTATGTCTTCATCTGTACTGAATTTGACATCGGATCTCTTAGAGTGTCTATCTGGGCATTCTTTTCTAGTTTTTTCCACATTATTTTTTATTTTATTTTAGCTTGCTCAACAGCCCTTCGCTTCTATTATCCTCTTTGGCATCTCCCAGCCCTAATTCGGGGGTTTTACTACATCGGAGCATTCTGGATTAAAATTAAACTTCTTAAGGGGATTAAACAATAATTTCGCTGCTCGGCATTTGAAAACATGATGGACATAGCCAGTACATTCCCTTGTCATTTATCTCAACGTGGAGATTTGAAAGGGTCAGTTTCAGAGTCTTATGGCTTGACCTAAATCACTTGTTCTTTCTTGGTGACAGATATAACACCTTGTAAGCCAGAGAGAGGGACGCTGGTGGCTCAGTGGCTAAGACGCTGAGCTTGTCAATCAGAAAGGTCGGCAGTTCTGTGGTTCGAATCCCTAGCACCACATAACGGAGTGAACTCCCATTACTTTTCCCAGCTTCTGCCAACCTAGCAGTTCGAAAGCACCCCAGCTGGATTTGTACCGAAGGCAGAACGGAATTCACCTTCTCCTGGTTTGTGGCCTTATACCAGGGGACAGCAACCTGTGGCTCTGGAGCTGCATGTGGCTCTGGAGCTGCATGTGGCTCTTTCATCCCTCTGCTGTGGCTCCCTGTCTCCGGTCGGCTCCACAATTGATAGGGCTTTCGGTTAGGGAATGGATGCCGCACTAGGAGGAGACTCTATGGTCTCATTGATTCTTGTTTCTTTCCTCCATCCACCTATATATACCATTTATCCCATATCTGGTAGAATTCTGATTCTTCTTTTCCCTGGATTTCTTTAGTTAGTTTGTCCATTTCAAGACAATCCATAACCTTTCTTATTGTTTCCTCTTCACTTGGAATTAATTTGTTTTTCCATTTCTGGGCAAAGGCAATCCTTGCCGCCGTAATTATATGTAGTATTAAATACTGCAGTTCTATCCTTTTCTTGTCTTCTTTTTTTAAACTACGCGCTGAGTGGAAATACGGGTAGTCCTTGACTTCCAACAGTTCATTCAGCGACCATTTAAAAAGTCACAACGGCATTGAAAAAATTGACTTTTTCATGCTTAACGACCATTGCAGCAGCACCCCACCCCCCATGGCTGTGGGATTAAAATTCAGATGCTTGGGAACTGACTCGCATGGATGACCGTTGCCGTGTCATGAGGTGACCATCTTTTGTGATCTTCTGACCAGCAGTGATGATGGGAAAACTAAATTCACTTAACAACAATGTTAGTCATTTAGCAACTGCAATGATTCACTTAACAACAGTGGCAAGGGAAGTGGCAAAACAGGGCAAAATTCTCTTAACCAATGCCTCAATCAGCAACAAAAATGGTGGTCTTAAGTTAAGAACTATCTGTAAAGAGGCCACAGGCTATCCCTAAGTCAGGGGACAGCAATCTGCAGCTCCGGAGCCGCATGTGGCTCTTTCATCCCTCTGCTGCAGCTCCCTGTCACCGGTCGGCTCCACAATTGATAGGGCTTTTGGTTAGGGAAAGGATGCCGCACTAGGAGGAGACTCTATGGTGGGGGAACCGGGCTTCCGGTCAGCTCCAGAATTGAACAGGGGACTTTCCAGTTAGGTCCTTTGTGGCTCTTTGAGTGTTTAAGGTTGCTGAGCCCTGCTTTATATCCTCACCCCTGCACCAAAGTGGCTCTCAAAGCATTCGTTTTGCATGCCCCCAAATGTGGTGGCGTATTTTAAATATTTTATGCTCTTTTTGGCAGAATGAAACTTCAAGGTTTGTTGGGAAAAAAATAAAAGCAAAATAACGAGAATAAGAGATATTGGAGTGTTGGTTGCCTCTTCGGTAAACAAAGTGGGCCAGCTTGTTTCCTCCTCCCTCTGGCCATGACCTTCTTTCCAAAGAGAGGAGGAGGAGGGGGGTGGAGATTACAATCTGTCCATGATTGTTGGGCTCCCAGCAGGGGGTTGAGGCCAGAACAGGCATCCCTGCTGTAAAAATAACTCATTGTGAATGGGCAGATTGCTTCCAACAAAGATGGGAAAGAGGGGATTGATCTCTCTGGGCCCTGGACAAAGCTGCTCTCCTACTTGGAGATCTGATACTTAGATCCCCAAGGGGTCCTCGATCTGGTGTAAAACTCTTCTTTCCTGCCTTTAGATGGGTCCAGGGGTGGGTTCCTGCCAGTTCTAAGCTCTTCTATAGAAGAGATTCCACAAATCTACAGTGTCGTTTAAAACCGGTTCCAGTTCCCTCCCCCTGCCCGTCCGCACCGCGCACCCCACCCACCGCTCACTGATTGGCTGGTTCACCAATCGCCCCGCCCACCTCTAAGAGTCCTATTTAAACCTTAAAGTCTTAAAGCTGTCAAGTTTGAACACCAGGGGTGGCGCGCATAGCATTATGGATGCGCGCACAACCCCCCTGCGCTCCCCCCGCTTTTGGCACGCAATCCGAAAAAGGTTAGCCATCACTGGTATAGGGTTTCCTGCTTGAGCAGGAGGCTGGACTATAAGATCTCCAAGGTGCCTTCCAACTCTATTCTCCTCCTCCTCCTCCTCCTCCTCCTCCTCCTCTTCTTCAACTATTTGCTAAGATCCAGTGTAGCAGGAGGGAAAAGAAAGTGCAAAATTCAAATACACCAGCAGGTGGCAGAAGATGCTTGCTGAAAACATTTCTATCCTATGCGGAGGATTTTTAAGTACATAAAGGAATGGAAGGTGTAAAACTGTCACTCACGGGGATGAAAGGAGGAAGAGTGATTTATTGAAGAGGAGGTGGGGGGAAAAACAGCGAAGAAAGAAAAGAAAGACTTCACAGTGGGTGTAATTGAAAAAGCGAAGAAACAAATAAGTCTTGTCTTTGGACAATTTATTTCCCAAAGGACCTGAACTCAAGACAAGAAACAATGGATGGAAACTAATCAAGGGGAGAAATAGCCTGGAATTAAGGAGAAACTTCCTAACACTGAGGACAATTAACCAGTGGAACAGAAGTTGCCTTCAGAAGTTGGGGGTACTTCATCACTGGAGGTTATTAAGAAGAGACTGGACAGTTACTTGTCTGAAGTGGTATAGGCTCTCCTGCCTGAGCAGGGGGCTGGACTAGAAGACCTCCAAGGTCCCTCCCAGCTCTATTCTGATTCGGAGGAAAAGGGAAAAGGGAAAGTACAAAGGAATGGACTAAATTGGTTTGTTATCTGAAGTCATGATGGATGACGTTGTTTTATGACTTAGTGTGTTGTGATTTGTTCAACACACCACAATAACCACAAGGTATGAATAACCTGGCAATGTGGTCTTGCTCCCATAATACAGAGAAGCGATGAATTTGACCCACACAGTTCTGTTGTACAACAGGATCCATTTCCCAGAAAAGGACATCAATGCAAGCTTAGACCACTGAGTGATCCCAACTTTGAGATGGAAGTGGTGTTTTTTCTCTCTTGCTTGGTGGTCCTGGATATGAAGAAGTCTTCCTGGATCTGAAGAAGACTTCCTGAATCTAAACAAGACTTCCTGGATCTGAAGAAGACTTCCTGGATCTGAAGAAGACTTCCTGGATCTGAAGAAGACTTCCTGGATCTGAAGAAGACTTCCTGGATCTGAAGAAGACTTCCTGAATCTAAACAAGACTTCCTGGATCTGAAGAAGACTTCCTGCATCTGAAGAAGACTTCCTGGATCTGAAGAAGACTTCCTGAATCTAAACAAGACTTCCTGGATCTGAAGAAGACTTCCTGGATCCTAAGAAGACTTCCTTGATCCGAAGAAGACTTTCTGGATCTGAAGAAGACTTCCTGGATCTGAAGAAGACTTCCTGGATCTGAAGAAGACTTCCTGGATCTGAAGAAGACTTCCTGGATCTGAAGAAGACTTCCTGGATCTAAAGAAGACTTCCTGGATCTGAAGAAGACTTCCTGGATCTGAAGAAGCCTGCCTGGATCTAAAGAAATCAGCCTGGATCTGAAGAAGACTTCCTGGATCTAAAGAAGACTTCCTGGATCTAAAGAAGACTTCCTGGATCTGAAGAAGACTTCCTGGATCTGAAGAAGACTTCCTGGATCTGAAGAAATCATCCTGGATCCAAAGAAATCAGCCTGGATCTAAAGAAATCAGCCTGGATCCGAAGAAGTCTTCCTGGATCTGGTGGGTGGACAAGTGCCAAAACACCCCCCATCTCCAGCCCCAGATACCCACTTCCGTGAGCTAACTATGTGATTTTTAGCAGCCCCGGTTCCTGTGACCCATATCAAGCTCCCTCCAATCCTATGGAATAGGATCGGAACCAGTAAACAATCTGAAAAACCTCTGCTGCTCCTTCTCCAACCCACAAGCCATCTGCCTCCTTTTTGGAGCACGCCTGTTCTGTTGGAATCACAGAGCCCCGGGGGGGGGGGGGGATTACTGAGTTATGTTCTTAACTGGACAAAGACAATGCAATTTAAAACGCATGAATAATTGATGGCTTCTCCTCTAAAAATACCTCTGAAAAATGATACAGCCCACTCTGGAAAGATTCCTCGGACAGGAAAAGGCCAACTTCTATAGGTAACTTTCTGCAACTACTTTGATGGGAAGGAAATGGCCATGCTGGTAATTAGGCCAATGTTATTTTTTAAAGGGAAACAACATTTTTTAAAAAAAACCCTGCAGCATTTTTAAAATCGTATTCGGTCTTCTTACAGCAGATGCATAGGCTTCATGTTAGATTCCAAAGAGAACGACCATATATCAGCCATTTTATTACATCATTCAAGCAATTAAACTGGACTCCCGCATTCATATCACTCTGATGGCTGTTTTAAAGACAGCGAAATAACAGAAATATTTCCAATCCTGGCTGGAACTAAAGAAATTCAGATCCTCTACCTCAGTGTCTCTAGAAACCAGAGCTGATTATTCTTGACTTTTCTGTTTTATGGCTTCAGATCTTCTAACACAGTGGTTCTCAAACTTGGCAACTTTAAGACTTGTGGACTTCAACTCCCAGAATTCTCCAGCCAGCTCTGCAGAGCTGGCTGGAGAATTCTGGGAGTTGAAGTCCACAAGTCTTAAAGTTGCCAAGTTTGGGAACCACTATTCTAACACATTCCTAAATTTTGGCCCTGATGAAATCCAGGACTCCCGTGTCTTCTCACTTGCATCTTCCCAATCTCTAGGGTGCACATGGGGCTCAAAGATCTACATCAAAGGTACCCAACCTTGGCAACTTTAAGACTTCAACTCCCAGAATTCCCCAGCCACCAGCATAGCATCATCTCCTTTTAATGACCCCCATAATCCCTTGCAAGGTGAAGTCTGGGCAACTGAGTGGAACTAGCAGAGTGTGTTAATGGCCGGATGCCCTTCCTGTCACCAATGCAGAGTTTTGTTCAGTGTGCCCAGAGAGAGAAATATCTACCTCTACCTAGGATTGAACTCACAACCTACTGATTGTGAGGCGAGAGCTCTACCTCTAGACCACTGTACCACTCCACCCAGCCACCAGCATATGGCCACCTTAATTTCTTGTATTACTCCCCCACCACCTTATTTTTCTCTCCAAAAATGAGACCACCTAACACAGGGTGGCCGGAAGGCAGCACCTGGTCATTAAAGGTAAAGGTTCCCCTTGCACATATGTGCTAGTCAAGGGGTCAGCAACCTTAAACACTCAAAGAGCCACAAAGGTCCTAACCGGAAGCCCCCTGTTCAATTCTGGAGCCGACCGGAAGTCCGGTTCCCCACCATAGAGTCTCCTCCTAGTGCGGCATCCTTTTTCCTCTATCTGCCCTAACCGAAAGCCCTATCAATTGTGGAGCCGACCGACAACAGGGAGCCACAGCAGAGGGATGAAAGAGCCACATGTGGCTCCAGAGCTGCGGGTTGCTGACTCCTGTGCTAGTCATTCCTGACTCTAGGGGGCGGTGTTCATCTCCATTTCAAAGCTGAAGAGCCAGCGCTGTCTGAAAACATCTGCGTGGCCATGTGGCTGATATGACTAACCACCGCAGGTGCACAGAACACTGTTACCTTCCCACCAAAGGTGGTCCCTATATTTCTACTTGCATTTTTACGTGCTTTTGAACTGCTCGGTTGGCAGAAGCTGGGACAAGTAGCAGGAGCTCACTCCATTACGCGGTGCGAGGGATTCGAACCGCCGAACTGCCGACCTTTCTGATCGACAAGCTCAGCGTTTTAGCCACTGAGCCACCACGTCCCCTGGTCCTTACTTATTTCTAAAGTTTTAGAGTCTCCTGACAACTGTCCCAGACCCATCACTCAGCTCTGAGCGGCCCCTGATCTGCACAGTTTTCCTGTTTATTTTACGAATAAATATGTTAAGGATCCCGAAGAACAAGAACAGGGGAATTGGGGAAACTGCCTAGCCTAGGGAGAGAATCCACTCTTCCACCTGTGTCAATCTCTTGACAGCCGAGGGATGGTTCCTTGCTATTAAAGGGAAGACATGTGCTTTTAATTGATCGCAGAGAGAAATGGAGGCAGGAGGGAGATATTAATAGATCAGGACAGTCTTGGGCTGTTACAGAGACGGGAGTACTTTCAGATACTTGTTACACCCGGACTGTGTCTTCCTCCAAGCAATCTGATTGACCTTCTGGATTGAAAGTGCTAGCGCTGAATGTCAGGAGGGGGAGGGGGAAGAAAACACCCAGAACTTACAAATATGCCTGCAGATCAGGTCAACCTTTGGGAGTTTCAGGTAGAAGAAAAGGGCGAAGGAAGCCCCTTTTCTATTAGATAGATATGAGAGAGGGGGGTGAGAGGGAGGGAGGGAGGGGGAGAGAAACAGAGTGAAGCAGAGAGACAGAGAAACAGAGAGAGAAAAATGGGATAAATATGATAGTGATTGATAGATGGTAAGTAGGTATGATATGATATCAACAGAGAGATGAGAGATGCTAGAGATATATAGAAGATAGCTAATATATAATATATAAAAGATAGATGATAAATAGATAGGTAGGTAGGTAGGTAGGTAGGTAGGTAGGTAGGTAGGTAGGTAGGTAGGTAGATGATAGATAGATAGATGATAGATAAATAGATAGATAGATAGATAGATAGATAGATAGATAGATGATAGATAGATAGATAGATAGATAGATAGATAGATAGATAGATAGATAGATAGATGAGGGAGGAGAGAGAAAGATAAGATAAATAAGAGATAGAGATAAAGGAGACAGAGACCTATGATAGAGAGAGGGTAGATAGATAGATAGATAGATAGATAGATGATAGATAGATAGATAGATAGATAGATAGATAGATAGATAGATAGATAGATAGATAGATAGATAGGGAGAGAGGGGAGAGAGAAAGATAAGATAAATAAGAGGTAAAGGAGACAGAGACATATGATAGAGAGAGAGATGATAGATAGATAGATAGATAGATAGATAGATAGATAGATAGATAGATAGATGAGGGAGGAGAGAGAAAGATAAGATAAATAAGAGATAGAGATAAAGGAGACAGAGACCTATGATAGAGAGAGGGTAGATAGATAGATAGATAGATAGATAGATAGATAGATAGATAGATAGATAGATAGATAGATAGATAGATAGATAGATAGATAGATGGGGAGAGAGGGGAGAGAGAAAGATAAGATAAATAAGAGATAAAGGAGACAGAGACATATGATAGAGAGAGAGATGATAGATAGATAGATAGATAGATAGATAGATAGATAGATAGATAGATAGATAGATAGATAGATAGATGGATGAAGAGAAAGAGGTTTAGGTTTATTGGATTTATATGCCGCCCTTCTCCCAAGGACTCAGGGCAGCTTACAACATAAAAGAAAACACATATTACAAAAATTAAAAGGGACATTAAATAAAGTATCCAAAAAAAACCCAAATTGATATTTACAATAAAAAAATTAAAAATTAAATTAAAATTAACAACCAAATTAATCCTATCTTTTATTCTATTCAGGCCAGGCCGGCTTGCTGGAAAAGCCAACTTTTTAGGGCGCGTCGGAAGGACCGGAGGTCGGGGATTATGCGAAGCTCCGGGGGCAGCTCATTCCAGAGGGAAGGCGCTCCCACAGAGAAGGGTCTCCCCCTGGGGGTCGCTAGCCGACACTGTCTGGCCGGCGGCACCCTGAGGAGGCCAACTCTGTGGGATCGCACTGGATGGTGGGAGGCTACAGGTGGCAGTAGGTGGTCTCGCAGGTACCCTGGGCCTAAGCCATGGAGCACTTTAAAGGTCATCATTAGTACCTTGAATCGCACCCGGAAGACAACCGGCAACCAGTCCAGGCCGCCTAAAAGGGGTGTAACATGGGAGCACCTAGGTACCCCCATGATAACCCACGTGGCTGCATTCTGGACCAGCTGAAGCCTCCGGGTGCTCTTCAAGAGCAGCCCCATGTAGAGAGCGTTGCAGTAGTCCAGGCGAGAAAGGACGAGGGCATGAGTGACTGTGCACAGAGCATCCCAATCCAGAAAGGGGCTCAACTGATGGATCAGGCGAACCTGGTAAAAGCCCCCCCTCCCCCCCCGTCCTGTGCAAGGGGTTGAACTAGAAGACCTCCAAGGTCCCGTCCAACTCTGTTGTTCTGTATAGCCAGCGGTGGGTTTTACCACCCGTTCACCCCACACACGTGTACACCTTCCGTGCACGCGCCTGGCTTCAAAAACGTGGCTAAATCGGATGGCATAGAACCAGAGTGGGCGGGCGGGCGGGCACACCCTCAATCTCCACTACCACTTCTCCTGAACCAGTCCAAACCGGCTGAATACACCTCTGTGTATAGAGTAACACCTTAGCTTGGCTGGTATTTAAGCAGTATCTGTTTCTTTTTTCCAACCTTGCCAAGGCCAGCCTTAAGTTGGGTCTGCTGAGTTTTGGCGCCTGTTATCTTGCGGGAAGGACTGCAGTGATGAGGAAGACGGGCAGGCGAGGGATTAAAAACCAGCGCAGCAAATTTGATGCCAGCACAGTTTTTCGGCCAACTCAAAAATTAGGTAAAGAGAAGCCTTGTGGGTAGCGTGATTATTGCTTCTGCTGCTATTATCCTTCCTTTGTTGTTTTGATCTACCCAGGATTGCTGATCTGGTCCTAGAGCTGACTGCTGCCAAGATCTCCTCATTTAGGGGATGTTGGCGATCAATAATCTACTCAGTTTTAAGACAGATCCCTTATCTACTATGGAGGAGATTCCTTATAGCAGTGGTAACCAACCGGCGGTCCGTGGACCACTGTTCATGCGTAAGAAAATTTTGGTGGTCCGCAGAAAAATTATTTGCATTTTTTATATTGCACTAAATCAGGGTTCCTCAAACTACGGCTATGGATGGATATAGCAATAGCAATAGCAGTTAGACTTATATACCGCTTCATAGGGCTTTCAGCCCTCTCTAAGCAGTTTACAGAGTCAGCATATCACCCCCACAGTCTGGGTCCTCATTTCACCCACCTCGGAAGGATGGAAGGCTGAGTCAACCCTGAGCCGGTGAGATTAGAACCGCTGAACTGCAGATAGCAGTCAGCTGACGTGGCCTGCAGTACTGCACTCTAACCACTGCGCCACCTCGGCTCTATGCATATGTGCAATGAACGCTTGTGTTGCTGCAGAGAGTCTCCCCCTTCAGGGTCTTTTTGTGCAGGTTGGAGGGGGGCAGGAATTCTGGCATAGGGTCTGCTTCAGCCTCCTGGTGTGGGGCTTTGGGCGAAGGCTGGAGGGAAGTGCCGCTGGTGGAGAAGAGCCAGAGGGCCTCGTTCCAGTGGGACTGCATCATGGCCTGGAACTGGCTGACCATCTCAGCCCGCTGAGCCTCCAGGCGCCGGTACCTAGCCTTACACTCCCGCAGGTCTTCCCTCTGCTTGGAAAGCCTATGTGTGTAGTCCTTAGTGAGGTGCTTCTGCTGAGCCTCCTTCTCGATCTGATCCAATTTGAACTGAGCTGTTTTGCCAACACTTTCTCAAGGTGGCTGCTTAGCTCCAACAACTGCTTCCTGTTGGGACCCTAAGGAGCCCGGGCAGGCAGGCAGGCAAGGAGTGGCTGGGAGGGGAGGGGTGAGTAGAGGCCAGTGAGGTGCCCCTCGACGTAAGTGACATCAAGTTGGCCACCCCCACCCAGTCACACGACCACCTAGCCACGGCCACACAGCCAGTCATTAGGCAGATCGTATTAGTGGTCCGCAGGATTTAAAATTAAGAATTTAGTGGTCCCTGAGGTCCAAAAAGTTGAGGACCCCTGCCTTATAGCTATTGTCTATGGCAGGAGTGCCAAACTCAAGGCCGGGGGGGGGGGGGCAGATCCAGCCTGCAGGGTGCTTAGATCCAGCTCCAGGGGGTCACCCTGGAAAGAGCAAAGGACCGGCCCTCAGTGTTTCTGCCAGCATAAACGGAGATCGGGAGGGTCGCCCACGCCCCTCACAAGCTCAGTTTTCACTGACAGAGGGATGCAGGAGGCTATCACAGCCAAAAACGAACCCCAGGAGCCTGTTTTCTCTGGCAGAGCACTCGGGCCACCCCCGGCACCTTCGACACAAGTGACGTCAAGCTGGCCATGCCCACCCTGGCCACACCCACTCTGGTCCCCGAGGTCAAACACAACCCTGATGCGGCCCTCCATGAAATCGAGTTTGACTCCCCTGGTCTATGGAATGGGAAGCTATTGGTGAAATAGGAGCCAACATTTCATCTTAATAATTTAATAGATTCGGCTATTTTGCTAACAATCGTGGCATCCACACTGAATTTGTGGCATCTCCTCTTGCACCAGCTGGAATTCAACAGCCAAGAAGAGTTGCGGCCACCTTGACAACTGAGTGGTGCAACGCTGATGCAACATCGAGGCAAAAACACACACCCAGGGGTGGCACCCGTTGTCCTGAAGCCATTTCAGAGAGTTGAGACCAGCTGACAGGGGACCGTACTGGATTTGATGAAAGGTCTCGAGGCAACGCCCGAAATTGGAAAAAAACCAAGATCAGTGGTGAAGTCTAAAATTGTTTCCTACCGGTTCTGTGAGCGTGGCTTTTTTTTTTTGAGGGGGGGGGGTCATGTGACTGGATGGGCGTGGCTATGTAGTCATGTGACTCGGGGGAGTCAAAAGACAGAAACTCACTTTAACAATGTCCTGCTGGAGCAGGGGGTTGGACTAGATGACCACCGGGTCCCTTCCAGCCCTGGATTGCTCTGCTCTTCCAAGGTATCCTCCGAAGCTGTGTCTAGTGCCAGGTTTGTGGTTCTTCCTTCCTCTCCTTTTTCCCTCCCTCCCTCCCTCTTTCTTTCTTTCTTTCTTTCTTTCTTTCTTTCTTTCTTTCTTTCTTTCTTTAGCAGCCCTCCCCACACCACTTTTTAAAGCATTTTTTCCCCTGCCTATTCGCCCAAACCAGCAGGAAAAAATGCTTTAGAAGGAGGGGGGGGAGCTTCTGAGGATCATGCAGCTCAGCTGTGAGTTGTGCAATTCTCAGAAGCTTTTTTTTTTTAAACTACCGGTTTGCAGTACCAACGCCAATCGTCCCTACCGGATTTGGCCAAACCGGGAGGATTTCATCCCTGGCCAAGATGGTAACATTCTCAGGGCAGGCTGAAAATGACTCAGTGAAAAGCCAAGCCAACAACTGCAGCAGAATGAAGAAGAGCTGGCAAGGAGGCCTGATTTTCAAATAACTCCTCTCTGGACAAGGAGAGAAATGGAGATGGCCCACAAGTGCTCCACTTCCTCAGGAGAAGACTGCAAGGCAGCAATCTTGGAGCTTGGTTGCTTTCTTGCAGATGTTTCATTAACAAACTAGGTAATGTCATCAGTGCCAGAAGGGAGTAGGATTTGTGGAAAGGAGGAAGAGGAGGAGGAGGAGGAGGAGGAGGAGGAGGAGGAGGAGGAGGAGGAGGAGGAGGTGGTGGTGGTGGAGGAGAACTATGGGGTCCTTGATGCTCTCTGAGCTTGGTGGTTTTCTTGCAGGTATTTCGTTACCAAACCAGGTAACCTCATCAGTGCTAGAAGGGAGGAGGGTTTGTGGAAAGGAGGAGGAGGAGGAGGAGGAGGAGGAGGAGGAGGAGGAGGAGGAGGAGGAGGAGGAGGAGGAGGAGGAGGAGGAGGAGGACGACGACGACTGTGGGGTCCTTGGTGCTCTCTGAGTTTTCTTGTTTTCTTGTAGACCTTTCATTACAAAGCTAGATAACTCCATCAGTGCTAAAGGGTGTGCTTCCTTCCAGCACTGATGAGGTTATCTAGTTTGGTAATGAAACATCTGGAAGAAAGCCAACAAGCCAGGAGAGCACCAAGGACCCCGACAGTTCAACCATATACAATAAATATTCACTTCTATCTGGTGTGTGTGTTTTGTGTGGAGAGAGAGATGAGATAGGAGAGAGAGAGACAGACAGAGAGAGACAGACACAGAGAGAGACAGAGAGAGACAGAGACAGGGAGATTGTAACAGACAGAGACAGAGAGAGAGACACACACACACAGAGAGAGAGAGAGAGAGACAGAGACAGAGAGACAGAGACAGAGACAGAGACAGAGAGATTGTAATAGACAGAGACAGAGAGAGAGGGAGAGACAGAGAGAGAGACAGAGACAGGGAGATTGTAAAAGACAGAGACAGACACACAGAGACACACAGAGAGAGAGAGAGACAGAGAGAGACAGAGAGAGAGAGGCAGAGAGAGAGGGAGAGACAGAGAGAGAGAGACAGAGACAGAGACAGAGAGATTGTAATAGACAGAGAGAGACACACAGAGACACAGAGAGAGAGAGGCAGAGACAGAGAGAGAGAGAGACAGAGAGAGAGACAGAGACAGAGACAGAGAGATTGTAACAGACAGAGACAGAGACAGAGAGACAGAGACAGAGAGACAGAGACAGAGACAGAGACAGAGAGATTGTAACAGACAGAGACAGAGAGAGAGAGAGACAGACAGAGAGACAGAGACAGAGAGATTGTAACAGACAGAGAGACACACACACACACACACACACAGAGAAAGAGAGACAGAGACAGAGAGATTGTAACAGACAGAGACAGAGAGAGAGAGACAGAGACAGAGAGACAGAGACAGAGAGATTGTAACAGACAGAGACAGAGAGAGACACACAGACACACACAGAGAGACAGAGAGAGAGAGAGACAGAGAGACAAAGACAGAGAGATTGTAACAGACAGAGACAGAGAGAGAGACACACAGAGAACACAAACACAGAGAGAGAGACAGACAGAGAGAGAGACAGAGAGACAGAGAGACAGAGACAGAGAGTCAGACACACAGAGAGACAGAGACAGAGAGACAGAGAGAGACAGAGAGAGAGACAGAGATTGTAACAGACAGACACACACACACACACACAGAGAGAGAGAGAGAGAGAGACAGACAGACAGACAGACAGAGACAGAGAAAAACCATTGACTGGCCCTGAGTTTACAAAACAACAGTGAGGCTCTTGGATTTTTGAGAATTGTGTGAAAGGGAATTCCATCGGCCCTCATTTCCCCTCCTTTCCAGAGTAACTGGCTATTCTTTGTCAAAACACTTCCCTCCTCTCCTCCCACCGTTTGTGAGAATAGGGGTGGATGTCGATTGCCTCAATTTCTTCCAAAGACGAACAACCAGCCTTGACCTCCCAGGCAGCTGAGAAGCCTCTTCCTTCCCTCTGTCGCGGGGAGCGCGCTGGGCCTCTCCCAACAGGGCTGTTGCTGAGCTGGAGAATCACCTGCCTGCACAACAACACAATCCCCCAGTGGGGCTACCCGAAGCAGAGAGATAAGCAGGCAGACCTTTCCGCGGCCTCTTCTGCCTTCGGATTCCCCAGCCAAGAAGGCTTTGCGTGACAGTCATCCCAGCCAGGAGGAAAGGTTTACACCACGTTAATCAAGCCAACGCCTGAGGAACGGGCTTGACTGAACCTGGTGTTGTCTGCTTGAACTTAGCCTGGATCCTTGCCCGGAACCAGTTATGGAATTAGAAAAGACACATAATATGAAACGACCGATCAAAGGCGACTCCTTTGCTTCCGTCCAAGAAGAGGAGAACATCAAAAAGGCCTTTATTTAACTTTATTGCAAATCAACCGCTTACCATCAGGAGAACTTCCGGAGACTTTGGTTTGCAAACAGTCTTCTCTCCACCACGGGACACAGTTGAGATCTCGGCTACTTCAGAACCTACAGATTTCAGAGTTCTTCACAGACGTTCTCGGTGTTGATAAATTGGAAACCGGCTGTGGCCCATTAGTGGCCAACAATGCTGGCAGCAGAGTCGGACAGTGAGGAGGTTGTGGGGGGGGGAGGAACATGGGCCAGTCCTGGAGGCTGGGGAAGGCTCGGGCGAGGGCTTTGCGTCAGAGGCAGAGAGGGGGCCAAGGCCACCTGGCAGTTCTCAGCTGCCTTCGGAGAGAGACAGCAGTGAGGCGGAGGAACAGCTGGAGCCTGTTCCCAGTGTGCGCACGCACAGAGCTGCCAGAAGAAAAGGACAGCTGAGAAATTAGGTTCGACTTGAGAGTAGGTGGACAGTGAATGGCCCCTCCCAGAGGAAATAAAAGAGGAGCAAAAGGGGAGGGGGCTTTTGCAGGAAACAATGTGTTTGTTTGTTCGTTTCAGGAGTGTGAAGATCTGTCCGTGAATCTCAGAGACTCTGTGCCCAGTCTTTTCTTACACATCACTGCGTTTGGAAAATATTGACATGGCAGCTTTCCAAGATAGATGAGGTCTGTGGTCATAAATCCACCTTTGAAAGACTGCTTACCAGGCCTTGGCTGAATGTGAATGAGAAGAATTCATATTTGTTTAATAAAAGGGGTTTTCTCAGGACCAGGACTCTGCTTCATATTTTGGGGGGAAGCCTACGTCAGAACAAAACGTCTCCACCCCAGTGGCCTCTTTACCGATGTCACCTCAACCTCCTGTTCTGACCCAGCTGCCCAAACATTACCAACACTCTGAAGGGAACTCAAAGATTCCTTTAATTAGGAGTGCCGGCAGCTTCGGCAAAAAGTTTCTCTCTCAAGCTAACAAGTCCATCCAGCAGGGAGATGAGTAGTTGTCTGTCACATCTATTCATCTCCGCCCCCTGCCTTTTATCCCCACAGCTAGGGTGGGGCTTTGCTAGCAGCGGTGGCTCTTCCGTCCCAAGGACCGGCCCATAGATTTCCACTGCTCTCCTCTCCTCTGCCACATCTATTCATCTCCGCCCCCTGCCTTTTATCCCCACAGCTAGGGTGGGGCCTCACTAGCAGTGGTGGCTGTTCCAGGACCGGCCCATAGATTTCCACTGCTCTCCTCTCCTCTGCCACATCTATTCATCTGCCTTTTATCCCCAGAGTTAAGGTGGGGCTTCGCTAGCAATGGTGGCTCTTCCATCCCAAGGACCGGCCCATAGATTTCCACTGCTCTCCTCTCCTCTGCCACATCTATTCATCTCCGCCCCCTGTCTTTTATCCCCACAGCTGGGGTGGGGCCTTGCTAGCAATGGTGGCTGTTCCTTTCCCAGGACCGGCCCATAGATTTCCACTGCTCTCCTCTCCTCTGCCTTCTGCGCATCCACACGTCAGGCACTGGACCCAGCTGTTCCTCCTCTTCCTCATCAGCCACCACCAGACCTGGGGGCTGTTGACTCTCCATCTGAGGGCTGACGGTGGCCTCTGTCTTTCTGACAGCTCCATTCCCTCTTCCCCCTCGGAGCTCTCAGGTTGTCCTGATGTTGACCCTGACTCCCATGCCTCCTCCACCTCCTCTGATTCAACGGCTGACGTGCCACAACACCTCCGTGGACTGTGTTCACTGTTCTTCCCCTAAGTGGCACATCATCTTGACCAAACGTTAGTTAGAATATCAGGGCACACACTCACAGTGTGAAGGTGCCAATGGAATTGGCAGTTGTGCCAAGGTGGTGCAGTGGTTAGGGTGCAGTACTGCAGGCCACTTCAGTTGACTGTTATTTGCAGTTCAGCGGTTCTAATCTCACCGGCTCAAGGTTGACTCAGCCTTCCATCCTTCCGAGGTGGGTGAAATGAGGACCCAGACTGTGGGGGCAATTTGCTGACTCTGTAAACCGCTTAGAGAGGGCTGAAAGCTCTATGAAGTGGTATATAAGTCTAACTGCTATTGCTATTGCTACCTGAATCTACTTACACCAAATTCTTGGATGGCATCCGTGTGGCAGAATGACTCCCTGAAAAAATGAATGGCTCGGTGCGTTTAAACCCCTCTTCATTTCTGATTACTCAACTGTCGGACCTTGGGTGCTAGGACCAACTCATATCAAACTGAGTCAGGAGCAGTTACAGGTAGTCCTCGACTTACAACGTTTCACTTAGCGACCAAAGTTACAAAGGCACCAGGGGGGGGGAAATGACTCACGACTGTTTTTCACACTTGCAGCAAAGGTCACAAATCAAAATTTAGATGCTTGGCACCTGACTCATATTTATGACGGTTGCGGTGTCCCGGGGTCATGTGATCCCTTTGTGCGATCTTCTGGCAAGCCTATATCAACGGGGAAGCCAAATTCACTTAATAACTGAACAGTTGCAGTGATTCACTTAACAAGAACGGTTCGCAAAATGGAGCAAAACTCACTTCACCCATGTCCCACTTAACAACCGAAATTGGGGGCCTGGCCCTGGGACACAGCAACGGTCATAAGTATGAACCGGTTGTCGAGCATCTGAAGTTTGATCACACGGTCATGGTGAAAAGCGGTCATAAGTCACTTTTATCAGCGTCGTGGTAACTTTGAACAGCCACTAAAGGAACTGTTGTAAGTCAAGGACTACCTGTTAATAGATTGTGGATGTGACAAGCAAGGAGGCATGGTAATTCAGAATTAATAAATGCTCAGTTTTCATTATTTTTTGTTTGAAATTCCTGGGTGTTTCAAGGAAAGAAGTATTGTGGCCCACCAGACTTGGATGATGAGGAGGTTGGGGAAGAACTTGGGCCAGTTCTGATGACTCCGATGGTGTCGGACACTGAGATAGAGCTAGGGCCCTCTGACATTTCTCAGCCACTGGAGAGGCAGCTGCCTTTGGAGGCTGCTATGAAGGAGAAGGAAGAACATCCGGGGCCTGTTCCAAATGCACATATGTGCAGAGCTGTTAGGAAAGGAGAACAACGGAGGACAAGGAGTCGACTCGGGAAGCAAGGCACACGTGGATGCTGAATGGCCCCTCCCTGGCTGGGGAATAAATAGAAGGAAAGGGGAGTGGTAGTCGTAGGAGACAACAGTTCGTATTTCTGATGATTTTGCTCGTTGTGTTTCGTGCCACAAAGACTGCTTGTCAGAATTTAATTTGCAGCTTTGCGGCTGGGAGCTCAGGGCCTGGCAATTATCGCAAAGAACTGTTACTGCAGTTAACTCCTTGCAGAACTCTTGACTGGACTTTTCGGTGTGTGAATGCCATTAATTCACGGGAGATAAATAAAGAGGAGTTCTTCGTGAACCAGGAGTCTGTTTCTAGCTTCTGCTAAGTCTGGGTCAAAACACTTACGAGTTCCTCTTATGTGGTGACGCTTCTTGAGTTACTAATGTGTGTTTATATTCTCTGCAGGGAGCAAACTCGTTCCGCGTAAGGGGATAACAACTCCTACCGCTTGGCAGAAATACTTACTCGCGTGCAAAAATAGACAGGGAGATGTGGAAAAAAGCGATTCCCACTTGGTTAACAACTGTCACAAATGAAAATATGCCAGCACTCGAGTTTTCCTTTTCACTCAGCTCCCTACAGGCAGATGTGTGCTGAGATTTCCATCAACATCTGGCAGGGCGATACAGCTGACTCAGTTCGACACTGGCAGATGGCGGTTTTTATTGGAGAAACGAAGCAAACCAAGACTGGGAAATGAGTCAACGCAGACCGAATCCCGGAGGGGAAAATAATGTTTTTTATTTCAGTTCCAGGGACGCCCATCTGTATGTACGAAACGGAGGGGGGAAAAAACATAATCATTTTCAGCTTTTGGCTTTTTCAAGGAAAAGAAATGAGGTTGATGCTTCAGACAAGGTGGCACATTGATCTATATCAGGCAATAACATTCCGGAGGAAGTTCCTTCAATTTCTCTCTACAATTCTGTGTGTGTGTGTGTGTGTGTGTGTCTGTCTGTCTGTCTGTCTGTCTGCCTGTCCAACGTTGCCAAAACAATCTCAATCTTACACGGGAAAAGACCTGTGTGTGTGTGTGTGTGTGTGTGTGTGTAATCTTCCTGTGTCCCTGCCTCCCTCCCTATCTCTCTCTCTCTCTCTCTCTCTCTCTCTCTCTCTCTCTCTCTCTCTCTCTCTATCTATCTATCTATCTATCTATCTATCTATCTATCTATATATATATATATATATATATATCCCTATCTATCTATCATATCTCTCTCTCTCCCTCCCTCCCTCCCTCTCTACCTACATCCATCCATTCATCCATCCACCCACCCATCCATATCTATATCTATCTATATCTATATCTATATCTATATCTATATCTATATCTATATCTATATCTATATCTATATCTATATCTATATCTATATCTATATCTATATCTATATCTATATCTATATCTATATCTATATCTATATCTATATCTATCTATATCTATCTATCTATCTATCTATCTATCTATCTATCTATCTATCTATCTATCTATCTATCTATTTATCATCTATCTATCATCTACATATCTATTTATCTATCTATCATCTACCTACCTACCTACCTATCATCTATCATCTATCTATCATCTATCTACCTATCATCCATCTATCTATCTATCTATCTATCTATCTATCTATCTATCTGTCATCTGTCATCTGTCATCTATCATCTATCATCTATCATCTATCTATCTATCTATCTATCTATCTATCTATCTATCTATCTATCTATCTATCCTATCCTATCCTATCCTATCTATCTATCTATCTATCTATCTATCTATCTATCTATCTATCTATCTATCTATCTATCTATACACATACACACATACACACATACACACATACACACACACACACAGACAAACACACACACACACACACACACACACACACACACACACCTATCTACCTACCTATCGATCTTCCCACTTTTGGACCCTGCAAGGGAGCACGTCAGGTTAAAAGGTAAAGGTTCCCCTTGCACATATGTGCTAGTCATTCCAGAATCTAGGGGGCGGTGTTCATCTCCATTTCAAAGCCAACAAGCCAGCGCTGTCTGAAGAAATCTCCATGGTCGTGTGGCCAGCATGACTAAACGCCGAAGCCGCACGGAGCACCGTTACCTTCCCACCAAAGTTGTCCCTATTTTTCTACTTGCATTTTTTTTTTTTTTTGCGTGCTTTCGAACTGCTAGGTTGGCAGAAGCTGGGACAAGGAACGGGGGCTCACTCCATTATGCGGCGCTAGGGATTTGAACAGCCGAACTGCCGACCTTCTGATCGGCAAGCTCAGCGTCTCAGCCACTGAGCCACTGCGTCCCACTGGAGGTCAGGTTAGAAACCTTAAAATAGTCTTGAACTGAAGGATACAGGAATATATATATCAACACTCCTGCATAGCAATTTGAGAGGCTGACAGTGTTACAAAAAGAATCCGGTTACATTCATTACAGAGAACAAAACTAACAGCCAATAACTTGATCTAAGAGGGCCTTTTTTAAAAAATTCAAATGGATGAGCATTTTGGAGTTATTCATTTGCTTGGATTCCATTTATGAATAAGTAAGGCTCACGGGAGGCTTGAATTACACTCAGTTGCAAAAATATGGCCAAAGTCAGAATATTTAAAACAGACAAATACTTTTTTTTTTTTACACAGAACTGTGAAAAGGGGGCATTTAAATAGAGAAGAAAGCCTTGTGTGATGCGATTAGGTAATATTTCTAACTAACTCAAACCTCAGTTTTGAAACTTGGATTTTTTCCCCCGGCGTTTCTAATCTTTTATTGTTATTATTGAATCTTCGCTTTGATTCACAGTGGTTAAAAAAAAAAACTTCTAAAGGCCTAAGAGCAATTAAGATAATGTCTAAGTATATAGGGAGTTCCGAGTAGAGACTTTCTTTGAAAAGTCGGAATATTCAGGAGTGATAAATTCAAAATTTCCATGTATCTAGGCAGCCTTTGGGGCCTCCTATTACTATTGGTGCACAATTGTGTATATTCCTCCACAATCATTCAACTTCCATTTGTAAATTGTGATGTGTTATTATTTTTTCTAGCTGCCACTACTATGTCGTTTTCCCGAAAATAAGACCTCCCCGGATAATATGCCCAATTGGGCTTTTGAGCACATGCGCTAAAATAAGCCCTCCCCCCCAAAAAAATAAGCCCTCCCCAAAAATATTTAAACGCATGCGCAGCCAATCCCTACCATTTCCTCTGCGCAAACAACACAAAGGGAGGAGGCGAGGCAGGAGAGGGGGGACGGGAGGGGGGAACATGCCCCATGCACCCATGCCCTTGCCTAAAGACTGCTCCCACAATGCTAGCCACCAGGCCCCTTCTGTCATGCTAATGAGCCACCACGAAAAGAGCGGTAGGCCTAGCGATGCGCAACACAGCCGCAGCCATAAGGTGACTCCACTCACCGCCTCCTGCACCTCAAAACTAATAAGACATCCCTGAAAATAAGGCCAAGTGCTTATTTCAGGGGTCAAAAGAAAATAAGACCCTGTCTTATTTTAGGGAAAACACAATATTACACCTCTTTTAATCATTAAACATGAAACTCAGTCAACTGAACATTTAAAAATGTATCACAAATATCATTGACTGGCACTAATGGTTGATACAGGTTGCTGCCAGCATCCTAGGTATCAACCAAGTATCTACTTAGAATGTACGATCAAGGACCTGGGATGTTATTATTATTATTGTTGTTGTTTTGTTGTTAATAATAATCATCATCATGACAACCATAATAATAATAGTCATCTTGCTGTTTTATATACTTCTTTTCACCATGAACGTTGAAAAGTTTCATTTCCCCCCTGCTTTTTATTTTCCACACAAACTACCCCAACATTGAGGGTGATGATTAAATGATCCTTGATTTCAGATTGAGGAAGAGGAGATCTATAAACGTGGCCACTTGAAGATGTATAGACTTCGATTCCCAGAATTCCCCAGGCTGCAGCCATCTGGAGAATTCTGGGAGTTGAAGTCCACACATCTTAAAATGGTCAAAAGACTGAGGAACTCTGTTCTATAGTCTTAGGTGGTTTTTTTTTTTAAGTCAATGTAAGGGCTTAAGGTGGATTGATCCTTAGAAATGGAGGGTATGTAGGTGAGTAGAGTTAATCCAGCCTTTTCTTCATTTCCTATGTCGCCTTTCCTACTTCATGTAGGCCTATGTCAGTGGTCTCCAACCTTAAACTCTCGAAGAGCCATTTCGACCTGTTTCCCACAGAAAATAAAACATCGGGAGCCCCAAAACCTGGGTGGGTGAGGCCAACTCCAGCCACACATACCCAGGCTTTGTGGCTCCTGGTGTTCTCTGTGGGATACATATCTCTCTCTCTCCCTCTCCCTCTCCCTCTCCCTCTCTCTCTCTCTCTCCCTCCCTCTCTCCCTTTCCCTCTCCCTCTCTCTCCCCTCTCTCTCCCTCTCTCTCTCAGCTGTCTGTCTGTCTGTCTCCCTCTCTTTCAGGCCAGGCGAGGAGTGACTTGAAGGGGAAGGTGAGGGGTGGGGCCAGCCAGTGGTGGGTTCAGCTGACAGGGACCCACAGCAGGGGAATGAAAGAGCCGCATGTGGCTCTGGAGCTGTGGGTTTCTGACACCCAGCCTATGACTATGAAGCTGTTGAGAAATTAGCATTTGGATATTAGAGAAGAAGACAACAGAATTGCTTGCGGGTTATCGAGAGGGGTAGACTACCAATTGATGCGAGAGGCGTCTCAGAACTGAAATTCAAGGAATGTTTGCATATATTGATCAGATAAATTCTCTCTTTTCCCTCCACCCTGAAGGGAAGACACTGGCAACCCCCCTGTGATGGATTGCAGGCTCATCCTCATGACGTACAGCGCAAGATACCTCATAAAGGGCTTTTAAATGAAAGATTCCCTACAGCAGGGGCATCAAACTCAAGGCCCGCGGGCCGGATCCGGCCCACGATGTGGTCAGATCCGGCCGGTGGGGCCATCCTGGTCTACCTCAATGCGAAGAGGAAACACAACAGCAGTTTGGGGAGTGGTGTCAGGCTGGCCATGCCCACCCATGAGGCCACCCCCACCAAGTCGGCCACCCCCACCCAGTCCGTCATGCCCACCCCCACCCCACCAAGATCAATCACAGCCCTGATGCGGCCCTGAATGAAATTGAGTTTGACACCCCTGCCGTACAGCACACTCTTTACAGAGGCTCTCTCTTGCACAACTCTGGTGATGCAAGTGACCTGGGGTGCCACGTTGACAGCGTGGTTGTGATGCAGTCTGGATTCTGCCCCCTTCTTCCTTTCCAGTTGCTGGACATGCGCTTCTGTGGTCCTTCTTGGTGTGGGCTAAAGGAGCGATGGGTGAGTTGCCTTCCGCAGGAGATTCAGTGTGCTCGTGAAGCCTTCTGCTTGTTCTCCGTAGACCCTGGTTTGATTACCTTTGTGGAACCCTGCTAGAGTGCTTTGTGAAAGGAAGGTTTTGTTAGATCTGTACAGGGAGCCCTCGATTGGGCACTACGACGGAGGCCCAAATTTATGCCGCCAAGCGAGACATTTGTAAAGCGAGTCTCGCCCCATTTTACGAATTTCCTCGCCCCTTTGGTTAAGTAACTCCCTGCAGTGGTGGGAGTGGTTAAGTGAATCTGGATTCCCCGTGGATTTTGCTCATCACAAGGTCACCAAAAGAGGATCACACGACCCTGGGATTCTGCGACCGTCATAAATGGGAATCAAGTCGTCAAGCATCCGAATGGAACTCTCTTGACCACAGGGATGCCGCAACGGTCGTTAAGTGTGAAAAAATGACTGTGTCCCCTTTTTTCAGTGCCATTGGAATGCTGAACGGTCACTAAGCGAACTGTTGTAAGTCGAGGACTCCCTGTATTTTAAAAACAGGACTTGCAATTCCTGGAAAGGACAAAACCCCCAAAGGTCTACTTCAATTGAGAGAGGAAAGTGGGCTCTCCCATCTCTGATTCTGTTCACCTGAGGGCATTTTTTGGATGTTGTTGTTGCTATTATATTATCATTATTGTTGTTATTATTATTATTACCCTTGGGCTGGTGACATTGTCTGGTGGGTAGCGTTACTTTTGACAGCAGGGCATCTGAATTTCAAGGTGTGCATACAGGAAAATGACAATAAACTCTATTGTGTTCTATTCTATTCCATTCCATTTCATATATTCTATTCTAGAGATTTAGAGATTTATTAATATTTGTAGGCCGCCCTTTTCCCTGAGGGGACTCAGGGCGGCTCACATAAAATAGGGGAAGGGGAGATACAGACATTAAGATAAGACATATAATAAAATAATAAACAACATACATTCATCATTCGGGAGGGGAATTATCCTTGTCCCCAGGCCTGACGGGCGAGCCAGTTCTTCAAGGCTGTGCGGAAGGCCTGGACGGTGGCGAGGGTGCGAATCTCTACGGGGAGCTCGTTCCAAAGGGTCGGGGCTACTACTGAGAAGGCCCTCCTCCTTGTAGTTGCCAGCCGACACTGGCTGGCCGATGGTATACGGAGGAGGCCTAATCTATGTGATCTTATTGGTCGCAGGGATGTAATTGGCTATTCTATTCTATTCCATTTGATATATTCTATTCCATTCTATTCCATTCCATTTGATCTATTCTATTCTATTCTATTCCATTCCATTCCATTTGATATATTCTATTCTATTTTATTCTATTCAATTCCATTCCATTTGATATATTATATTCTATTCTACTCTATTCTATTCTACTCTATTCTATTCCATTCCATTCCATATTTTCTTTTCCATTCTATTCCATTCCATTTGATATATTCTATTCTATTCTATTCCATTCCATTTGATATATTCTATTCTACTCTATTCTACTCTATTCTATTCTATTCCATATTTTCTTTTCTTATCTATTCTATTCCATTCCACTGATATATTCTATTCTATTCCACTGCCATTCCATATTTTCTATTCTATTCCATTCCATTCCATATTTTTGTGAAGCACCAAATTTGCCCCCAAAGAGAGAGGAGAGAGTGCACAACAGAAGGTTCACCTGGCACCATTTGTTTGTGTGTGTGTGTGCCCGCATGCGCATTGGATTGTAATAGTTTAACACTTAATAGTTTTAACATAGTTTTTAGGATGAGTTTTTTTTTAGAACCTCCACCCCAACTTTGTCAAAAGACATAGAAAGGTTTTAAATGAACAAATAACCCCATGGCCCTCTGACAGGTCCCTCAGTGGAGGGGAGACAAGGGTGGAAGGCCAATTTGTGCCAGATTAAATCTAAAATAACTTTAAACCAGGGCAGGGCTAGAAAAAAAAGAAACCCGCCGGAATCTCTCTAAGCGGAACAAAACGGATCTCCCCAGTTTTATGGCAAAGAATCTGATGGGTATTTCTTTCAGGAAGTCAAGTCCTAGCATCGGGAAGCTGCAAACGATAGCTGCAAGCACATTTCGAAGCAGATTCTGTCTTTCCCACCGGACCTGTATTTTTCAGCCCTGGCTGTCAAGAAACAACTGGAAGGCCTTTTAATGGCACTTCTGCGAAACACTAAGGGGGAAAAGATGCTGGATCAGATCACTGTTAAATTGACGGGACCGGAATGGGTTGCTGACAAAGGAAACAGACGGTGAGTTTGGTCATCACGATGCCAAGGGGTCCTCGCCAAACACAATGGGCTGCCCTCTGACACCACTGGATGACCTCGGCGGATCTCGCTCCTTTAGCAGAGCAAGGAAGATGCTCAGAGATGATTCACACCCTGGTCAGTGTCTCTTTGAACTTCGACCATCCGGCAGAAGACATCGAAGTATAGCCAGCCGAACAAACAAGTTTAAAGATAGCTTCTATCCTTGGCCTGTGAGACTTTTAAATACAACCACAATCACTCCATGCACACGCTAGTTTTTTTTTTCTTTTTCCTTCTTTGTTCGTTTCTGTTATAATTTTGCACCAATTTCATTGTATTTAAGGACAATGACAATAAAGATTATACTTATACCAGACATGCATAGTTCCAGTTTCTGGCACACATGCACGACCAGCTGGCTGGTGCCCATGTGTGTGCGGGAAACCAGAAGTTCATCTTCCCGGCGTGCACATGTGCACCAGGTAACTGCTCTTCCAGTTTCTGGTACTCCTTTGCATGTGAAGACCAGCTGGCTGGTGCGCATGTGTGCACCAGAACCTGGAACAGCAATGGGTGACGGCTGGCGTGCCTGAGGAGATGGGTGTGCATCAGAGGTGGGTTCCTACCAGTTCGCACCTATTCGGTAGAACCGGTTCGTCAAATCTACCGAACTGGTTAGAAGAGGTTCCACCAGTGGACCCGGAAAGCAGGCCACACCTACAGAAGAGCTTCCAAAAAATTTTGAAACCCACCACTGGTCCTTGGATATGATTGTTCTACACTATCATGCTCCTATTTATAAAACTCAGTGCCTCTGTGAAAGGTAAGGATGACGACTGCGTTTGTGGTGCAATCAGAACATTGCGTGTGTTGAAGTTGTTTTAACGCAAACCAAAGATGCCTTTTAAAAAACAAGTTTACATCCTATTCTTATGCATGCCAGTGCTGTGTGTGAGGTAATTTAAGGTGGTTCTGACAAGTGTCGTCGGCATCGTCATATCCGGTCACATGGGTAGCAAGCCACTCCCATCTGGTCACATGGGCGGCAAGCCACTCCCACAAAGGAGGCCACACCCACAGAGTAGGTTCGAACCATTTTTGAAACCCACCACTGACTTATACTTAATAGCTCTGCGATTTCAAAAGGGAAGCCATCCCATCATCAATGGATGAAGGCTAGAGTCTGTTAACACAATTGCCATGTTGTCTTCAAGGGGTTCACCGACCAATCTTCTTCGGATCTGCCTAGAGCAGGGGTGGGTTCCTGCCAGTTCTAACCTCTTCTATAGAAGAGCTTCCTCAGATCTACCGCACCATTTAGAACCGGTTCCAGCTCCCTGCCCCCACCCATCCGCACCACCCTTGCCCCGCCCACCACTCACTGATTGGCTGGCTCACCAATCGCCCCGCCCACCTCTAAGAGTCCTATTTAAACCTTAAAGTCTTAAAGCTGTCAAGTTTGAACACCCCTGGGGGTTTTTTCTAAAGAGTTGGGGTGCAAGGGTCTTGTAACTTGACAGCTTTAAGACTTGCGCACTTCAATGCCAGAGTTCCTGAGCCAACAAGACTGGAGGAGGAATTCTGGGAGTTGAAGTCCACAAATCTTAAAGCTGTCAACTTTGAATACCCCTGGGGGTTTTTTCCTAAAGGGTTAGGGGTGGAAGGGTCTTGTAACATGATAGCTTTAAGACTTGCATGCTTCAAATGCCAGAGTTTCTGAGCCAACATTTTGGTTGCTAAGCAAGAGCGTTGTTAAGTGAGTTTCACCACATTTTACAAGTTGGCCACGCCCACCCAGTCACATGACTGCCAAGCCACTCCCACTCGGTCACATGGCTGGCAAGCCACTCTCACCCTGTCACATAGCCAGCAAGCCACTCCCACCTGGTCACATGGCCAGCAAGCACCTCCCCCAAAGCAGGCCACACCTACAAAAGAGGTTGTAAAAAATTTTGAAACCCATCACTGGTCTAGAGCCATGATGATGAACCTATGGCACGCGTGCCACGAGTGGCATGTGGAGCCCTCCCTGTGGCACCCGAGCCATAGTCCCAGCTCAAACCTCCCGTCTGTACCTCCCGCTGGCCAGCTGATTTTCTGGTTCCCTGCCATGCCTGCGCCAGGGGGTGGCGGGCAGGGCACATGCAGGAGACACGCACACATGTGCAGGGGCGGGTACATGCGTGGGGCTGAGGGAGAGGGTGTACATGCGCGGGGGAGCAGGAGGGGAGCAGGGGGAGTGCGGGGTGGTGGTGCGACACACACACACACCCCATGGCCCATTTTTGGTCCCAGGAGGCTTCAGGTAGGCTTGCTAGGCTCAAAACAGGTGCTAAGATCTTCTCAAAATGTTATATCAGGATAATTTTTTTTTTAAAAAAAGAAAGAACAAGGATTCTTTCCATCATCTGGCCGTCTGCAGATGATTCCACCCCCCCCCCAAAGAAAACAAAGAAAATTCAGTCAGATTATCAGATAGTTCCTTCAGTAACCAAGGATACAATTCACTCCCTTCACACACACAAAAAAAAATCCATATTGTGCGTCGACCTGTTTCAAGTTTCAATCCGATCTTGATGGTATAACAGAGATCCACTTTTCAAAGAAGATTGATCCGTGGTAAGACCTGAGGAATTCCACTCTGTGTGTGTGTGTGTGTGTGCGTGCGTGTGTGTGTGTGATTGTGAAGATTGGCCTTGGCAAGGTGGATGTTAGAGAAAACACTGGACACTGGACAAAAGCCTTCTAAATCCTAATGGAAACAGAATCAATGCACAGATGTCTAAAGGATCTGTCCTTAATTTTGCTGCTTAAGCGGTGGGGTTGGACTAGATGACCTATAAGGTCCCTTCCAACTCTGTTAATCTCTTAATCTTTCTCTTTCTCTGTTTCAATCCATTTTTTCCTCTTCCAAAAAAAACACAAAACCTGTGTCAAAACTAGCATTCATGTGTAGGTTCCAAATTGCGACATCCCCTCGTAATTCAGACTGGGATCCTTGAAGAGTCTGATCCCGTTGTCATTTTGGGGTATCTTGTTATAAGATCCTCGCCATCTCTTTTTCAAAACTTAGCAATAACGATAGCAGCCTTTAGACTTACAGTATACACTGCCCCACTCTCTGTGCAGTTTATAATGTCAGCATTATTTGTATGTCCCCCCCCCCAAAAAAACCCTGGGTCCTCATTTTACCGACCTCAGAAGGCTGAGTCAACCTTGAGCCGGTCAGGATCGAACTCCAGGCTGTGGGCAGATTTTGCCTGCAACACTGCATTCTAACCATTGTGCCAATAGTGGCTTTTACTCAAATTACCATATTTTTTGGAGTATAAGATGCATTTTTTTCACCCCTAAAAGAGGGTGAAAATCTTACACACCAAATGTAGCCCCAGCCGCCCGCTGGCCCCCACCCTTTGGCCTAAGTCTCCCACCAATTTGCCTCCTTGCAGCAAACAGCAAGCAGTTTGTTTCAGCTTCAGCACAGCCTGATTAGCACAAGCAGCTGGTTGTTGGTTGGGTCGACTATCAGCTGTTTCAGGATGCAGGGATTGCCATTTGCTATTGCCGCCTCTGTGCTCCCCATTTTCTGCCTCCACGTCCCATTTTTGGCCTCCGTGCACCCTGTTTTCGGCGTCCGCCTGCCCCATTTTCCACCCATTCCAATCACCGCTGCTTGGAATGAGCGGAAAATGGGGCACAGGGAGGCGGCAATAGGCTATGGCAATCCCTGCAGCTTGAAACAGCTGGTCATCAGGAGGCCCAACAATCAGCTGCTTGTGCTAATCAGGCTGTGCTGAAAATGAAAATGAAATTGAAATGAGCTGTTTGCTGTTTGCTGCAAGGAGGCAAATTGCTGGGAGGCAGAGGCAGTTTTTTTTTCTCTTGTTTTCATCCCCAAAAGCTATACGGGGTGAAATCATCTTCACTACTGGTTCACAAATGTGACCACACATGCCATCTCTGCACCTGCGTAGGAGCTTCCATGCCAGAGGTGGGTTCCTACCAGTTCGCACCTATTCGGTAGAACCGGTTCGTCAAATCTACCGAACCGGTTAGAAGAGGTTCCACCAGTGGACCCGGAAAGCAGGCCACACCTACGGAAGAGGTTCCAAAAAATTTTGAAACCCACCACTGCTACACACACACACACACACACACACACACACACACACACACACAGACAGACAGACTGACAGAGAGAGAGAGAGAGAGAGAGAGAAATAAATAAAGAAAAAAGAAAGAAGAAAGAAGAAGAGTGCGAGAGAGATAAAAAAAGAAAAAAGGGACAGAGAGACAAAAGGAAGGAAAGAGAGAGAGAGAGAGAGAGAGAAAGAAAGAAAGAAAGAAAAAAGAAAGAAAGAAAGAAAGAAAGAAAGAAAAAAGAAAGAAAAAGAGAGAGAGAGAGAGGAAAAAAAGAAAAAAGGGACAGAGAGACAAAAAGAAAGAGAGAGAGAGAGAGAGAGAGAGAGAGAAAGAAAGAAAGAAAGAAAGAAAGAAAGAAAGAAAGAAAGAAAGAAAGAAAGAAAGAAAGAAAACACATGGCCGGCAAGCCACTCCCACCAGGTCACATGGCCGGCAAGCCACTCCCACAAAGGAGGCCACACCCACAGAGTAGGTTCCAAAAATTTTTGAAACCTACCACTGTTCCATGCATGCACAGAGCATCAAAAATGGGACATCCGGGTGGGTGGGCGAAGGCTCTTGCGGCCACCCCCTACTGGTTTGCCGGAACCAGGTAGAAGCGGCTGAATTTCACTACTGCTTTTATATATAGAGAAGATTGAAGGAACACAAGCACACCAATCTTAAGAACTGAATCAGCCAGGCAAATCCCAGCTGTCCCTCCAGTGACCATTGTCTGAATGTCCAGGGAAAATAAGCATATTATAATTTAGTGCAAAGATCAAGATATTGAATATTCTCTGGGTAACTTTGGACCTATCTCGCTCGGCCACTTCCTTTTCCTCTCTCCCTCCTTTTTTATCCCTCCTTCCCTCACCCCCTCCCTCTCTCTCTCTCTCTCACACACACACACCCTATCTCTAAAAAATGGCTGTTGTGAGCAGGAGTCAGTAGAAGTGCCAGAAGCTTTGTGCAAAGATGAATGGCCCAATGGAAGATATATGATACACATGTCAAAACTTACAAAGAACGGTTGCTGGAATTGGGTATGTCTAGTCTAATGAAAAGAAGGACAAGGGGTGGAATGACGGCAGTGCTCCAATATTTGGGGAGCTGCCCCCAAAGAAGAGTGGGGGGTCAGCTTCCAAAGCACCCGAGGGCAGGACAAGAAGCAATGGATGGAAACTAATCAAAGAGAGAAGCAACCTAGAACTAAGGAGAGATTTCCTGACAGTCAGAACGATTAATCAGTGGAACAGAATTTGCCTCCAGACGTTGTGAATGCCCCAACACCAGAAGTTTTAAAGAAGATTTTGGACAAGCATTTGTCTGAAACCGTATAGGGTTTTCTGCAGGGGGTTGGACTAGAAGACCTCCAAGGCCCCTTCCAACTCTGTTATTCTATTGTTCTAGTTACACGGGTTGCAGTTAACCTCAGGAGAGGAATCTTTCAAGGAGACTCATTATTGTATTGATTCTTGTGCTAACAACACTAAACAAGTCAGGCCATGCCTATAAAACATCGAAAACATCTGCCGGGCTACCCCAGCTCTCTTACTTAGATGATCTGAAGCTGTATGGAGAGGCACCATCTGAAATAGAATCACTGCTGACCTTTGTCAATATATACATCCAAGATATCCATGAGAGAAAAAGTGTGAAAACTAGAAATCAAGATGCCCTATGGCAGGGGTCAGCAACGTGCGGCTCTGGAGCCGCATGTGGCTCTTTCATCCCTCTGCTGCGGCTCCCTGTCGCCGGTCGGCTCCACAATTGATAGGGCTTTCGGTTAGGACAGGTAGAGGAAAAAGGATGCTGCGCTAGGAGGAGACTCTATGGTGGGGGAACCGGACTTCCTGTCAGCTCCAGAATTGAATTGGGGGGGGGGAGGTTACATCCAATCTGGGTTGGTCACCGGGACGAGAGGTTTTTTTTTCCTTCCGAGCTTATGGACTCAATGCTGGAGCCCATCTTCAGGGGTCTTTGCTCTATCAAGGTGTGTGCTGTTTTGTGTGTGGTATTTATAGTTCCTGTTGTAAGTGGCTTTTTGGATGTTGATTGGGGTATGTTGAAGGTGGCTTTTAAGTCATTAGCTGCACGATTACAGATGAACAGAGTTGGAAGGGACCTTGTAGGTCATCTAGTCCAACCCCCCACCCCACCCAAGCAGAAGACCCTACACCATTTCTGACAGATGGCAGTCCAAACTCTTCTTGAAAGCCTCCAGTGATGAAGCTCCCACAACATCCGAAGGCCTGTTTCTCTGGCTTCAATCGCTTCTCTTGCTGTTTTTGTGCCTGCTCGTCCGACAATCTTAATATTGAATGTGTGACCTTGTTCTTTGCAATGTGAGGCTACCAATGAGTTGGGGGTCTCCTCGTCTGACCACTCGCTCGTGTTCAAGGCTAGCATAGGACCCATCATTAGAGTGAATAAAACCCTAAAGTACAAACTTAGTGGAGGAAATACCAAGAAGGCAACTGACACCTGGGTGACACCAGGCACTCGAAACACAACTGGAATAGCGCCCTGGATTCAAGCAGAACTCAACAGCCCTGGATAGGAAGACTAGAAAAATAATGACAATGAATCATGCCCTTCATCCATGCAGTCATACTGACAAACTCTACCTGCCAAGGTGGGCATGGAATATTGAAGTACCGTATATTTCGGAGTTAAGACATACCGGAGTATAAGATGCAGCAGGGTTCTGAAGAGGAAAAAAAATTAAAAAAGGTTTTTGCACCCTGCAAACCTTCACAAAACGGCCCATTTTTCACAAAAACGGGCTCATTTTTCTTCAAAAATAGAGCATGAATAACCCTTATAGAGTGCTCCAGGGGGGAGGGGGAACAAGCATAAAATGCCCCGTACTTTGCAAAAACAGGCCCCATTTTTTGTCACAAAAAGGGCATGGATAACCTTTAGGAAGCTTATAGAGTGCTGCTGCGGTATGAGGGGGCCAAAAATGGGCTATTTTTTGCTCATTTCTGCCCTCCCCAGCCCCCAGGAGCACTCTGGAAGCCTCCTAAAGGCTATGCACGGCCATTTTGGTGAAGGGGACGGGGTTTCTTGAGGCCAAAAATGCTGTATTCAGTGTATAAGATGCGCCCAGATTTTCAGCCTCTTTTTTGAGGGGAAAAAGGTGCGTCTTATACTCCGAAAAATACGGTAAATCAGTTGGAAAAAATAATAAAGGTGTTAGAAGAATATCTGAAGGCCAGGGAGGAAGAAGCATTGAGTCTAGTACATCACGACGGCTTATTGAGTACCAGAGAATCCAAACTGGCCGACAAGAAATACCAAATGAACAATGGAAAAGTGATATGGCAAGACAGAAATATGACATGGCTAATACACACACGGAGGGATGCGATAGCTCAGTGGCTAAGACGCTGAGCTTGTCGATCGGAAAGGTCAGCAGTTTGTTGTTCGAATCCCGAGCGCCGCATAATGGAATGAGCTCCCTTTGCTGGTCCCAGCCTCTGCCAACCTAGCAGTTCGAAAGCACATAAAAATGCAAGTAGAAAAATAGGGACCACCTTTGGTGGGAAGGTAACAGCGTTCCGTGCGCCTTCGGTGTTTAGTCAAGCCGGCCACATGACCACGGAGACGTCTTCGGACAGCGCTGGCTCTTCGGCTTTGAAACGGAGATGGGCACCACCCCTAGAGTCAAGAACGACTAGCACCTATGTTCAAGGGGAACATTTACCTTTTCCTAATACACACACACACGGACACAAACTAGCACACAATCCAGATAACCACAAGACCTGGCAATGGCTAGGAGCAAGAAATTTGATGATGGAAGGGCTAATTCTGGCTGCACAAGACCTAGCCTGAAGACCAAATACAGACAAATCCAGAATTGAGAAGACCGCAATAGACTGCAAATGCTGTCTTGGGAAAGAAGCTGAAGGAACAATGAACTACCGTCTTTCTCTGAAATAAGACAGGGTCTTATTTTCTTTTGAGCCCCGAAATAAGCACTTGGCCGTATATTTTCGGGGAGGTCTTATTATTTTTGAGGTGCAGGAGACGGCGAGCGTGGTCACCTCATGGCTGCTGCTGTGTTGCAATATTTTCAGGGAGGGCTTAGCGCATGCGCTCGAAAGCCCAATTGGGTTTATTATCTGGGGAGGTCTTATTTTGGGGGAAAAACAGGGTATAGAGGTAGCTGTTGCAAGAAAATACCCAATAATGTTGGATACATGGGAAAAGATCTGGGTAAGAAATGTAAAGTTTACACAAGCCCAAAATTTGAGAGAAAACCTTTATAAGACGTTTTATAGATGGCATCTAGATCCTAAAAAACTGGCCTCTATGTATCCGAATTTACAACCTAAATGCTGGAGATGTGATTGTGCTGATGCTACTTACTTTCGTAGATGGCGGACTTGTTAAAAGGTTACAGCATTTTGGATAAAAAATATGGTGGATTATGCAAAATGTTCTTTTAAAAAACGATAAATGTTACCCCTCAGTTATTTTTGTTAGGTATAATTACTGATTGTACAGTTGTAGAGATTAACCTGATTTTGCATTTAATAACCGCAGCAAGACTGCTGGTGGCGCAATACTGGAAGAAGGAAGACTTGCCTACTATTCAAGAATGGACACTGAAAGTAACAAACCTAGCTGAGATGGCTAAAATATCTGCGTATCTCAAGGACCCTTCAAACGAGAGATATAAACTGGAGTGGAGAAGATGGATTGACTATACTCAAAATAAATATGGGACTAAGAAATTCCAGATAGCTTATGACTAAAGAAACAAGGAATGATATAAGTTGTTTAGAGCAAGCCTAGCAAGGAGGAGTTAAAGCTCAAATGAAAGATGATATTAACTTTTTTTAAAAGTTTATTTTAGAATGTTTTTGTTAAAGATTTATACCCTGTATTGGTTCTGGGAAGTCGGGGGGGGGGAGGTTTGGGGAGGTTTTGGGGGGGAGGGAGGGGGGGAGGGAAGTAAATATTTGTAAAAGTTTTTTTTTTCAAAATTCTCATTAAAAAAAAAAAAGAAAATCGCGAAGATTGCCTACAAACAGCGGCACGCAATGTAGCAACCATGATTCATTTGAAGATCCGCAAGAAATGCCAAAAGCCAAGGAAGGAGGGAAGGAAAGAGAGAAGGAGAGAAGAAAGGAGGGAAGGAAGGAGGGAATGTAGGAGAGAAGGAAGGGGGGAAGGAAGGAGGAAAGGAAGGGGGAAAGGAAGGAGAGAAGGAGAAAAGAAAGGAGGGAAGGAGGGAAGGAAGGAGGGAAGGAGGGAAGGAAGGAGGGAAGGAGAGAAGGAGGGAAGGGGAAGGAGGGAAGGAAGGAAGGGGAGTAAGAGAGAAGAAACAAGGGAAGGAAAGAGGGAGGGAGGGAAGAAGAAGTAGGACCGTTGTAAGATAAGATGGATCTATGGGATGTTAAAAAAGCAATTTTCAAGTATATTGTCAACAGTAGGGAAAAATTGTTATAAATACATATTATTAATAACAGTTATGAGATCATATAATTGTGAATGTATATAGGAAATTGATAAAATAAAATAAAAAAATTTTTAAAAAAGAAATGCCAAATTTGCTTGCCAACGAAAAATGGGTGGGGCCACAAAACAGACAAACTAATAGAAAACAAGGCATCTGTAAGTTCTCTGGGACTTGAAAACTCCAGCAAGCGCCTGCCAAACAACCTATGAGACTTAAAGATGCAGAGAAAAAGAGATAAACAACGCTGGATAAATAGGCGTTGCAGCACCTGGAGACAGCAGAACAGATGAGAAAGAAGGGAGAGAAAATGACACCGTATAAAAATAGAAATAGAACAACTGTGGCCAAAGGAAGCAAATTCTCCAACAGTGATTTGCAAAAACGAGCTTTACTTAGAACAGCATATATATATTTTGCACCGTCCCCCCAACACCACCAATCAACGTTTGCCTCTTCTAGGTCGGATTACAGATTAACCGAGTTGGAAGGTACCTTGCAGGTCATCTAGTCCAACCCCCTGCCCAAGCAGGAGACCCTACATCTGCCTCTACCTAGGATCGAACTCACAGTCTCCTGAGTGTGAGATATCTCATCTAGGTCTCTGGCTGACTGCACAACCAACCATAATTATGGGCTAATGTTTTGATTAGCTCCTAAGTAAACCCACAGGCAAAACCTCTCCGATTCTTTTAGATCTTGGGGCGAAGGGGAAGGACGCGACAAGAAGTATGAGGAAAGTGACTTTTATTCAGCTCATAGTGGAAACGATTCAACGAGGCGTATTTCGCGCCCTACATTTATACCCCCAGGTTTGAGTGAGGGACCAATGGGCGTCGAGTAGCTCGACCAATCAGGGCGAGGATTGGACCGGCTCTGCCCGGGAACCAATCAGGAAGAGTCCTTTGTAGCTCGACCAATCAGGGCGAGGATTGAGCCGGCTCTGCCCGGGAGCCAATCAGGAAGAGTCCTTGTTCGCGCGCTTGTATTTCCCGCGCTAGTATTCAACACCCCTCCCCCCCCAGTCATAGAGTTCCTTTAGGAGGGGCAAACATAGTCTTGTAGGTAGGCGGGACGGTGGCGCTCTCGTCCCGATCTCCGTGGTTCCCCGGCGGTCGTCGACGGGGGGGGGGGCCGCTGGCGGAGGCGTGTCCGTGGTGGGGGCTTGAGCCGACGGCGCGGCCCCGCGAGAGGGCACCGGCTCCGGGTCCCGTGCCCGATGTCCGTCCGCCTGGGGTGGCGTCTCTGTGGCCAACGGGGTGTCTGGTAGGGGCCCCGTGCAGTCCGGTTGGGGTGTAGGTTCAGAGTCTCGAGAAGGGCTCCGCGGAAAGGAGTAACCAGCTGGGGTGCGCCTGCCCGGAAGGTTCGCGACGGCTTGACCCCCGTTCGCCGGGTGGGAACGGTCCGTGGGGAAAGGAGTCAATGGGGGTGGCTCCTGTTGAGAGCAGATTTCTGGGAAGCTGGGGCCGTCTCTTTCCGCAGGAAGGCGACGCCTTAACTGGTCCACGTGTCGCCTCCATTGTGTCCCGTCGGCCAGGCCGACCCTGAAGGAACAGGGGCCGGTCAGAGCTGTGATGGTTGCGGGAACCCACCGTGGATCCCCGGAAAAGGAACGGGCCCATACAGGATTCCCTAACTTAAACGCGTGGGACGGAAGGGCCCCCAGGTTGCTTGGCGGATCTCCTGCGTAAAGTGGATGGAGCCTGTCTAGGGGGGTTCGCAATCTCCTACCCATCAAGAGCTCCGCGGGACTTTTGTTGGTCGTTGGGCAGGGTATGGAGTGCTGGCTCAAGAGATAGGCCGCTACTCTTTCTTGCCAGTCGCCCTGGTCCATGCGGCCCAAGGCTTCTTTTGCTGAGCGCACTGCGCGCTCCGCCCGGCCGTTGCTAGCTGGGTGATAGGGGGCTGTGGCCGCGTGTCTGATCCCCTGTTCGGCCAGGAATTCTTGGAACGTGGTGGAGGTAAACTGGGGCCCGTTATCGGAGACTATCACATCCGGTAACCCATGGGTAGCGAACATCTTACGGAGGGCCCTTACTGTACTCTCTGCTGTGGTGGAGGTCATGATTACTAGCTCCACCCACTTGGAGTAAGCATCGACTACTATCATGAAGTTCCGGCCGTGGAAGGGGCCGGCAAAGTCGATGTGTAAACGGGACCATGGGCCTCTAGGGATCTCCCACTCTCGAGGGGCGGCTATGGGGGGATTCGGCCTAGAGTTTTGGCAGATCCTGCATCGGCCTACGTAGTCTGCGATTTCTGTGTCTAACAAGGGCCACCATACGTAGCTACGGGCTAAGGCTTTCATTCGTGCTATGCCTGGGTGGTTTTTGTGGAGTGCGGGCAGGATTCGTGCTCGTAGGGCTGTAGGGATCACTACCCTATCCCCCCAGACAAGGCAACCCCCGTGAAGGGCGAGTTCAGCCTGTCGCACTTTGAATGGGCGGAAGTGTTCCGCTACCCTTTCCGTGGGCCACCCCCTCAAAACCCATGAAGCGACCTGAGATAGGACGGGGTCAGCCTTTGTGCAGGCTGCCACGTCCGTGGCAGAAACGGGGAGGTCGGATTCGGCAATGGACAGAACAGAGAGCGCGGGCACGTGGGCTGTGTCCGTCTCTGGCAGGGGGCAGCGGCTCAGGGCGTCTGCGTGTCCTAGCTGTTTGCCCGGACGGTATAACAGCGTATACGAGTACGCCGTTAGGAACTCTGTCCAGCGTGTCATGCGGGGGGACAAGATGGGGGGAGTCGGCTTGTTACCCGCCAGTAGCCCCAGGAGGGGCTTGTGATCCGTGACTAGGGTGAACTTTCTACCATAAAGGTAGTCATGGAACCGCTTAATGCCGGACACTGCAGCCAGGGCTTCTTTATCGATTTGGCTGTAGTTCCGCTCCGTGGAGGAGAGTGTCCGGGAATAGAAGGCTATAGGGGCTTCTGAGCCGTTTGGGAGGACGTGGCTCAGCACCGCCCCTACGCCATAGGGGGAGGCATCGCAAGTCAGAATTAGAGGCATCCTATCGCTGTACTGGATTAGGACTGCCGATGAAGTTAAAATATCCTTTATAGCCGCGAACGCGTGCGCTTCACGGCTACCCCATTTCCAGGCTGCTGACCGGTCAAGTAGACGGTGTAGCGGCTCAGCTAGTGACGCCTTGTGGGGGATAAAAGGGGCGTAGAAATTTAAGAGCCCCAGGAATGCTTGTAACTCCGCCCTAGAGGTGGGTGCGGGTGCATTTTTGATGGCGGCCACTTTGGAAGGAGTGGGGTGGATGCCTTGGGCATCAATGAGGAACCCCAGGAATTCAACTTTGGGAACTGCAATTTCGCATTTGCTGCGCTTTAATTTCAGTCCCGCCTCCCTGAAACGTGTGAGGACCTCCCGCAGCGTTTTCAGGAGCTCCGAGTGGCTGGGGGCTGCGACCAGGACGTCGTCGAAATAGGGAACGACGCCTGGGAGCCCGTGGAGCAACCGCTCCATGAGGCTCTGGAAAATCCCAGGGGCGACCGAGACGCCGAATTGCAGACGGCGGCAACGGAAAGCTCCGCGGTGGGTGACGATAGTCTGGGCTGTAGCCGCATCGTCGTCTACGGGGAGCTGCTGGTAGGCCTGTGCCATGTCTAGCTTAGCGAAAATGCGGCCCTGTCCTAAGGAGTGGAGTAGGTGCTGTACTACGGGAACCGGATACGGGTTTGCCTGTAGGGCCAAATTGATGGTCGACTTGTAGTCGGCACATATTCTCACCGATCCATCGGGTTTGACCGGGAGGACTATGGGGGTTTCCCAGCGGGCGTGATCTACGGGCTCGAGTACCCCTTGTTCAATTAACTTATCGAGTTCCGCATCTACCTTTGCTCTCAATGCGAAAGGGACCCTGCGTGCCTTTAGCCTAACCGGGGCGACCTGAGGATCGAGGCAGAGAGAAATGGGGGTACCCTTGTAACAACCCAATTTCCCGTCGAACACATCTGAGAACTCGTCTAGGACGCTATCTACGGGGAGGGAAACTACCCTGTGTACCCCTTCTATGGTGAGGCCCAAAGCGGAGAACCATTCTAACCCCAGGAGAGCGGGCAGGTTGTTCCTTACGACTAAAACTGGGAGTTTCCCTTTAAAATTTCCATATCCCACCCTCGTCGCCAGTTTTAGATCTTGGGGCGAAGGGGAAGGACGCGACAAGAAGTATGAGGAAAGTGACTTTTATTCAGCTCATAGTGGAAACGATTCAACGAGGCGTATTTCGCGCCCTACATTTATACCCCCAGGTTTGAGTGAGGGACCAATGGGCGTCGAGTAGCTCGACCAATCAGGGCGAGGATTGGACCGGCTCTGCCCGGGAACCAATCAGGAAGAGTCCTTTGTAGCTCGACCAATCAGGGCGAGGATTGAGCCGGCTCTGCCCGGGAGCCAATCAGGAAGAGTCCTTGTTCGCGCGCTTGTATTTCCCGCGCTAGTATTCAACAGATTCCATGAGGTTCTTGTCCTAACTGATTTGAACCTCCTCTCATGTTTGCCTGGGAAAAATCTGCTTTTAAGTGTTGAAAGGAGAAGGAAGAAAATTTTAAGAGATGAACAGAGTCGGAAGGAACCTTGTGGGTCATCTAGTTCAACCCCTCACCCAAGCAGGAGACCCTGCACCATTTCTGACAGATGACAGTCCAGTCTCTCCTCGAAAGCCTCCAGGGATGAAGCTCCCACAACTTCTGAAGGCAACTTCTGTTCCACGGGTTGATTGCTCTCACTGTCAGAAAATGTCTCCTTATTTCCAGGTTGAATCTCTCCTTGTTCAGTTTCCATCCATTATTCCTTGTCTGGCCTCCGGGTGCTTTGGAAAATAGCTTGACTCCCTCTTCTTTGTGGCAGCCCCTCAAATATTAAAAGACTGCTATCCTGTCTCCCCTGGTCCTTCTCTTCATTAGACTAGCCATGGCCAGTTCCTGCAACCGTTCATCGTATGTTTTAGCCTCCAGTTCCCTCATCATCTTGGTTGCTCTTACAGTCTGAAATGGTACTCGGAATAATTCCAGAATAATCATAAACAAATACTGTAGCAAGCACTTTGGAAACTATGGAGTAATGGCCAGAAATGCGGGCTTGTTTTTAGGGAGTACAAATCTTGCCAGATTCTGACCTCGTTTTTTCTTTTCGTAATTGCACTAATATATCATGGGAAATGCCAACTGATCATGGAATGCTCTCGACATAATATATCTTGACTCCAAGCAAAGTATTTGATAAATTGCCCATTGTTGCCAACCTAGTTAATTGTGGGCTAGAAGGAATGACAAATAAGCAGAAGTAGAGATCAATAACCCCACTGAAAGCATTGTTTGTCCTCCTCAAACTGAAGGGAACTATTGACCAGGTTGACCCAAGAATCAGTCCTGCGTTGTCCATTTTTAATCAATATTTTTTTTTATTAATGGCTTGGATGGAGAGGAGAAGATTCAAACTGAGTGGGACAGTGAATGCTCCGGAACACAACACTCGAATTCAACATGATCAGAGGTGGGTTCCTACCAGTTCGCACCTATTCGGTAGAACCGGTTCATCAAATCTACCGAACCAATTAGAAGAGGTTCCACCAGTGGACCCGGAAAGCCGGCCACACCTACAGAAGAGGTTCCAAAAAATTTTGAAACCCACCACTGCCACACATACACACACACACAAGAGAGACACACACAGAGAGAGACAGACACTGACACAGAGAGAGAGAGAAAGAGAAAGGAAGGAAGGAAGGAAGGAAGGAAGGAAGGAAGAAAGAAAGAAAGAAAGAAAGAAAGAAATAGAGTGAGAGAGAGATGAAAGAAAAAAAGGGACAGAGAGACAAAAGGAAGGAAAAAAAGAGGGGGGGGAGAGAAAGAAAATACATGGCCGGCAAGCCACTCCCACCAGGTCACATGGCCAGCAAGCCACTCCCACAAAGGAGGCCACACCCACAGAGTAGGTTCCAAAAAATTTCGAAACCCACCACTGAACATGATATTGATACCCTGTTTCCCTGAAAATAAGCCCTCCCCGGATAATAAGCCCAATCGGGCTTTTGAGCGCATGTGCTAAAATAAGCCCACCCCTGAAAATAAGCCCTCCCCCAAAATATTGCAACACAGCAGCAACCATGAGGTGACCATGCTCACCGCCTCCTGCACCTCAAAAATAATAAGACCTCCCCGAAAATAAGGCCAAGTGCTTATTTCGGGTGTCAAAAGAAAATAAGACCGGGTCTTATTTTCAGTGAAACATGGTTCGTGAGGGAAAGGGTTGAGAAATAACAGCATGAAATTGAATGAAAGAAGGACTTGTCAGGGGAGGACATGATAGCAGTATTCCAGGACTTGAGAGGGAACCGAAAAGAGAAAGGGGTCAATTTATGTTCCAAGATTTGTTCTCAATTTTAAAAAAACCCACATTTCTGGTCACACTACTCCATAGTTTCCAAAGCGCTTGCTACGGTATTTGTTTATGATTATTCTACAATTATTCAGGGTACCATCCCAGACTGTAAGGGCAACAAAAAACGATTAGGGGACTGGAGGCTAAAACATACGATGAATGGTTGCAGGAACTGGGCATGGCTAGTCTAGTGAAGAGAAGGACCAGGGGAGACATGATAGCCCTGTTCCAATATTTGAGGAGCTGCCACAGAGAGGAGGGAGTCAATTTATTTTCCAAAGCACCTGAAGGCAGGACAAGAAACAATGGATGGGAACTAATCAAGGAGAGAAACAACGTGGAATTAAGGAGAAACTTCCTGACGGTGAGGACAATTAACCAATGGAACAGCTTGCCTTTAGAAGTTGTGGGAGGTTTTTAAGAAAAGAATGGACAATCCCTTGTCTGAAATTGTACAGGGTCTCCTGCTTGAGCAGGGGGCTGGACTGGAAGACCTCCAAGGCCCCTTCCAGCTCTCTTCCGATTGATTAATTATTATTCATCTAGGAAATGAAAGTAAAATGTGCAGGAAAGCAAGAGAGGAGGGGGAATAATGACTTGGTAACGTTACCTAAGACAGTGTTTCTCAACCTTGGCCACTTGAAGATGTCTGGACTTCAACTCCCAGAATTCTGGGAGTTGAAGTCCAGACATCTTCAAGTGGCCAAGGTTGAGAAACAGTCACTGACCTAAGAGACATACTTGACTATAAACAGAATATAAGTCAGCCGTGTAAAGGTGGCCTGCCCAAAATATTAAAACTTGAAGATGTGCTAGGATGTCAACAGAAGTTTCTAAATCACAAGAAGAAGTAATTCCAGTGTCAGGCCTGCAATTATATTCCTTTTAGAATTTTGGCCTGCCACATTTTCTCTTATTTCAATATGCTGTTTCATTAGTATAGTTGATGGGAGGGGGGAATAGACAGGAGTAGGATTGTGGAATGTATTGTTATCATTCTTTTCTAGAAGCCAAGGTCATCTTTTCTCTCCGCACTTTTACACCTGACCGGAAGCAGCTGAGTGTGGATGCCAGCGTGGAAGAAGAAGATTGGACCATGTGATGGATTGTGGATGTGGGGACAAGATCATGAACTTTTAACTGGGTGGAATTCTGATGTCATTTCCAGAATTGGGATTCCATAGCATAATGCTAAGATGTCTGCTTTATTAAAT